>NW_016159070.1:13200-19624 GCF_001687245.7 Rhagoletis zephyria
CAATTTTCATAGATATTATTTTATTTTTTACCGAATGACCTATTTTTTCCTTAATTTGTTGACTTGCTTTGTCAAGAAGGCTTACTATGTTCTTTGAGTTTAAATGTATACCAAACTTCTGCTCGTATGGTGATATAAGTTGTTTAAAATATTCCTCGTCATCATATATTCGAAAGGGAATATTTTTGTTTGGTGACCAGTCCCATGCAGCATCTCAAAAAACTGTCTCTGTCTAAACTAGTACTTAACTTTGACACGTTTTTTTTTTTTTTGTGGTAGAAGTATTATCATCATCACTTTCATCACTATTTTCTATATCTATTTTGTGTATAAGTTTATGTCTTTTAATATTTGCTCTTTTACACGACTCTACAATGCATGTACTTTTCTTGGTAGTTTCATCGTACTTAACGTAATTTTGCAAATCAGTTTTTTTCCTTCCCATTGTCTTTTCTCAATATTGTTATATCGTTTATTTATTTAAATAGTCGCTACTAAGCACTGTATAACACTCCTCTCTACCGATGTTTGGATAAAGAAATGTGTTCGCCCTCTTATATATATCCGACAAGAACATTCCAGAATTTACTGGAAAAGATTTCCCATTACTTCTACCTCTGACGACAATGCATATGTATATGTATACGTGCAATTATAGCGTAATTCCTTAGAAAAGCGAAAAAACATCTTTCATACAACGCCCTAAAAAGTTTTCAGGATAAGCTGTTGTGAGTGATCACGAATGGAGCACCCGCATCGTTTATCTCATTTATGTAGGTGCACACCCAAAACTCTTACAAAATAAAATTTTATGAAGAACGTACGTATTTACGAAATATCTTGTATTCAGGGAAATTCCAACTAAACCACACAGCTCCACACTTAGCGAAATGCAGTTTGAAGAAAAATTCACTACCTGCTACAACGGATGAGAGAAACAAAAAGATGACAACAGCATTTGCACAACACTTGACGAAGCACGAACACTTTGCGGACTTTGGGAATACGAGAATTTTGGACATCGAAAGAGGGGTAAAAAGGAGAATGACATTAGAAAGCCTACGTATACAACAACAAATAGACAATGCGATCAACTTTAAAGAGGACGTGGATAACACCAACAAAGTGTATGCAGCTGTAATCAATAACAAATATAAATAAGAATATAGGATTGGAATTTGGTAATATTGTGAAAAGATACTTAAAATGGTGCTAACGTTTATCGTTTGATAAAAAAATTTTGTCAATAATATTTATGTAAATGTGAGTTCAAAGTCAGAATTAGTGTAAAGTAATTGTCGCTAACAATGTTTATTGTTCTTGCATCAGCGAATTTTACTTGCTAATCATGCTTATTTGGTTATTTGTTTTTATTTTTCGAATAAAGACTCCCTGATGAAGACGCGGGAGCGTTGAAACGCGTAGGAGGGTAAAAGGAAAATTAAAAAAAAAATTGCTTTTTTAACTCTATCGGCCGAAGCAGCTCCAACTCAGCAAACATAACAAATAAGAATTTGGCCCAAATATTTATAATTAAATAAATTTCAATTTCAAAAAGGCATTCCAAAAGCACACAATTCATTTATTTAAGATTAAATCTTTTAAATACAAAACATTTACACACTCACAAATATGTAGGTACTTTGTACGTTTTAAAACAAACAACAAATAAATAAATGCAGATATACAGCCCTATTCTGCATTTCGATTACGTTCCCGCATTCCGCTCCGCTGGAAATGAAAGAAGGAGAGGAAGAGAGAAAACATCTTTCGAAATCAGCTGTTTGCCCAGGAATGTGTGAAATCGAAACAAAACAAAGAAACGTTTGCCACCAAATTATAGCAGCTTCAGAAGTTAACATTTGTAAATATTCTAAAATAACTAAATATATCTTAAATTATTGTAATTTTAAAACAAAATTTCGTTTCTTCTTAAATTAAGTCGAAACATAATCATAGAATCCATAGCCGCGGCATTATTGCTTGAAGAGGAGCACAACGCATCCCCGAATGCTGTGGTGAAAGTGGAAAGGCGGAGATTAAGAGATATGTGTGATCCGTTCCAAATGAGCGAAGAATTGTAAGAAATGCATGTGTAAAGTGCTAAGCTTAATAAAATTGGTTAACACTTTTAGATTCAAAAAGAACTTTCGACTTAACAAGGATGCTTTCAAGTATGTTTTGGATACTTTTGCAAGAGAAACTCAGCGAAATACCTTAACGTCTGTATCACCGCTTAACCAAGTAGTGGCCGCGATAAGATTTTTTGCGGAGGGCAGTTACCAACACGGAGTTGGTGCAGACTATAATGTCGGAATGGGTCAGGCAACCGTGTCAAAGTCACTGTCCAAATTTCTTGAAGTGATGCAACGAAAGCGTTGTCCTGAATGGATAAAATTTAAGCAGACTGAAGAGGAAAAAATACAAGCAAAACAGGAGTTTTATGCGAAGGCTGGCTTCCCAGGGGTCATCATGTGCGTTGATGGCACGCATATAAGAATAATCAAGCTATATGAAGAAGATTTTCTGTATTACAACAGAAAAGGATTTTTTAGCATTAACGCTATGGTGGTGAGCATTATTTCAATTACATTAGTGCCGTAGTTTGATTCAATTGTTTTCGTAAATTTAATTTCTATTTTCAGGTGTGCGATAACAAAATGCGTATAAGAAGTATTGATGCGCGATATCCCGGATGCAATCACGACTCGCATATATGGAGTTTGAGCAGTGTTGCCAACTTTTCAGTGTCAAACAGCACCAAACCTTGGAAAAAAGAGCGTTTTACCGCACTAAAAGCACTAAATTTTTTTTATCATAACAGTTTGTGGTAAACAAAAGTAAAAAAATAAACATTACAATTACATGTATAAATAAATACACATTCATGCTTGCGAAACTGGTACATCTGGAGAAGAAACAATCGAATCGCAACAAACGAAATTTAATTTTAAAGGGGAAGAGCAATACTTAATGATACCCTAAGTGGAAGTGAGCGAAAAATTTTTTTGTTTTATAATATAACCTCAAATATTGCGAAGAACCGTGTTTTTACACTTAGAGGCTAGGATATCTCAAAATTCTAACGTGGTAGAGAAATTCTGCAGCTAGATTTGGATTCAGCACCGAAAAATCTACAAAAAACGGTTCCACTCAGGTGGCAAAAAAAGTTAAAATTTTTCGAACTGTGTAATCAATCAATAACCAAGAAAATAAAAAAATAAATACTTAACTTATCTGCGTGCTAGCATTTTCAACGCGAATACAATTTAACAAAAACGCAAGAACGTGGGTTTGCTACTTCATCTTTTTATCAATCAAGGTTTGCATTTTAGTGCATTTAAATTTGTAAATTCAGAAATTTTAGTTCAGAAAAAAGCACTAAAAAGGGCACTAGGCACTAAACTATTATTTTTGGCGTTTTAATTTTCAAAAAGCACTAAATCTAGTGCTTAAAGCACTAAGTTGGCAACTATGGGTTTGAGTAAGCTGCGATTTTATATGGAACGGCGATATCGGGAAGGTGAAAGAAACGCCTGGTTGTTAGGTATTTATTTACTTGTGAAAGTCGTGTGTCTAACTCTGTTGTGAACAATGATCCCTTTTATTAACAGGCGATGCGGGGTATCCTTTGGAGCCCTGGCTAATGACTCCATATCGGTCTGTAAGTGAAGGCACCCAACAAAGCAATTACAACATGCGCCACTCCAGAACTAGAAATATAGTGGAGCGCACTATCGGAGTCTTGAAAAACCGTTTCCGATGCTTGTTGGGTGCACGGGAACTGCATTACTCACCGAAAAAGTCAGTCTAATTATAAACGTTGCTTGTGCACTTCACAACATTTGCATTCACTACAGAGTGGAAGATTTAAATGCAAACGAATTGGACTTTGAAATCCGCCAGGAGGCCGAAGAAGAACAAAGCGGTGATTCCAATTATGCTTCCGTGGGTAATCGTATTAGAGACAATATACTTTCTTTTTTTTAACTTACTAAAAACGAGTATAATAAAAAAGTAAAAAAAGGTGTTTTCTTATGTAAATTCACTTTTATTTTATATTAGAAAAATAAATTACATTCTGTACATTTATAAATGGTTAAAATATAAGTGTATATTAATATTATATACTAGCCAATGCCCGCTTATTTCGCGGCGCCTAATAAGAGCTTTTGCGTTGGCCAATGCAAAAGAGCGTTGAAAAACAAAATTAGTCTGTAAAGTCAAAATTTTTGATTTAAGTTGAAACCACTAAGGCGCAGTATCCTCCTCACACATAGGCCAATAATAGTAACGCTGTGATACCATATGCAATACCAATCCCTTTCGGTGCCATGAGCTTTACCGATGGTCCACCTGTGAGATCTCTGTCAAGCATGCGTAATATTTTTGTATGATCTTGCAACTACTACATTGGTGCGATGCGTATGGCAATAACAGTTCATATAGGGAAACTCAAGAGCACAGTGTGTTTTCTGTTATAGGAGGGCCAAGAATCCTCGGTGTCCCACAGGTACATTGCTAAATGAGTCGAGCGATCTCTTAAGTATCTTTTAAATGAAACAATTGATATACCTACGGTGATCTTTCCTTGTTAATTCACAACTTTTACAATTCGTGGTAAAATTTATGAACTAATTTCTGGGTAGATGCAAGAAAACTTAACCCCATCCTTCATTTAGACATCTGAAAACTAAAGTCGTATAACTTAAATATAGGGCCAAAGCAGACGAACCACACGGGGTTTCTATACATTTCCGGCTGCAGCGCCATCCATTGGGTTCATTTTCTGCAAAACCATTGCTTACCATAAAATGAATACGTGTTATGAATTTCAACCTTAACTCCAGCGGCACTAATCGGGTAAATTTTTATCAAAAGAATTTTCCATCATACAGGTACATAGCTCACATTTAAAATTTGAACGAAATCGGTTAATAAATACGATTTTTATAAATAACTCTACTCCAGCACCACCTAGCGAGCTTTCTAGTAGCATGTAATTGGACCATATATTTATGTAAGACTAATAAGAGCTTTTGCGTTGGCCAATGCAAAAGAGCATTTAAAAACAAAATTAGTCTGTAAAGTAAAAATTTTTGATTTAAGTTGAAACCATTAAGGCGCAGTATCCTCCTCACACAGGTCAATAATAGTAACGCTGTGATACCATATGGAATACCAATCCCTTTCGGTGTCATGAGCTTTACCTATGGTCTTATTTCCACCTGTGACATCTCTGCCAAGCATGCGTAATTTTTTTGTATGATCTTGCAACTACAACATTGGTGCGATGCGTATGCCAATAAAAGTTCTTATAGGGAACTCAAGAGCACAGTGTGTTTTCTGTTATAGGAGGGCCAAGAATCCTCGGTGTCCCACAGGTACATTGCTAAATGAGTCGAGCGATCTCTTAAGTATCTTTTAAATGAAACAATTGATATACCTACGGTGATCTATCCTTGTTAATTCACCACTTTTACAATTCGTAGTAAAATTTATGAACTGATTTCTGGGTAGATGCAAGACCGCATGATCGTGCATGAGGGCGCCAGAAAAACATAACCCCATCCTTCATTTAGACATCTGAAAACTAAATATATATAACTTAAACATATGGCCAAAGCAGACCAACCACACGGGGTTTCTATACATTTCGGCTGCAGCGCCACCCATTGGGTTCTTTTTCTGCAAAACCATTGCTTACCATAAAATGAATACGTGTTATGAATTTCAACCTTAACTCCAGCGGCACTAATCAGGTAAATTTTTATCAAAAGAATTTTCCATCATACAGGTATATAGCTCAAATTTAAAATTTGAACGAAATCGGTTAATAAAAACGATTTTTATAAATAACTCTACTCCAGCACCACCTAGCGAGTTTTCTAGTAGCATGTAATTGGACCATATATGTATGTAAGATAACCTCCAACAATCTGACGGAACTCTATTCAGTGGTTTTTGAATTTAGGCCGAACAACGAAAACGTCTATCATTTTATGTAAATAGGTATGTAGATAGGACAGTTTATAGGGAAAGTCGTAAAAGCAAAGCTCCATTCTTTGTTAAAAATTTAAAAAAATTCTTCAAAATTTTCACATAAATTTTACCTTACTGAAAATTAAAGACAANGTTTATAGGGAAAGTCGTAAAAGCAAAGTTCCATTCTTTGTTAAAAATTTAAAAAAATTCTTCAAAATTTTCACATAAATTTTACCTTACTGAAAATTAAAGACAAAGTTACAATAGTCCAATGGGATTTGGAAATCTAGGAGAAAGTGATTCCCAATCGAATGATACTTGCGCGTTTTTGTAAATGTATATCGATCCAGCCTTTCCAATAATTACCACTTTTCGCCATAACTACGGTATTGATAACATATGTAGCTGTGTAGAATTTCAGGACGTTAGCGTAAGCAGT
>NW_016159070.1:21002-32848 GCF_001687245.7 Rhagoletis zephyria
CGAATGATGGGCTCCACGGTTTCATGAACTCAGCGACGGTGGTGGTGCGTCTGGGTCCCTCGTGGTCGCCAACCTTGACTACTTCGTATCGGCCGTGCTCCAGCTTCTTGACAACTTTGTACGGTCCAAAGAACTTGGGTCTCAATTTCAATCCGACTCCGTACTGGGTCCGCTGTATGGCCACCAATTCGTTGAGGTTGTAGTTGGCCTCGGCTCTACGCCGTGCATTGAATGTGCGTCGATTTTCTTGTTGGATGACGGAGATATTATCTTGTGCTTGTTGGCGTAAGGTTTCCCTCTCCGCATCTAGTTCTTCGACAGCCGCATCTTCCAGCAAATCCTGAAATGCGGGCATGCCTTCTATTCGCATATCTAATCCCGTCAAGATCTTGAATGGGGATTGCCTGGTACTCCTCGGCGGTGTACTATTTATTATCTGCTGCACGCGATCCACGTACTTGTACCAATGGCCTTCATTCTCGCTAGACATCTTGGATAGCATGGGAACGACGATCCGATGCATGCGTTCCACTTGGCCGTTTCCTCGAGGAACGCCAGTCGCTATCACTAAATGCTGAATGTTCTCGCTTGCACAATAATCCTTAAAGCGATTGGAGGTGAAGGCTGCGCCCCGGTCGGTAATGATTCGCCTAGGATTCCCGAATACTGATGACTGTTTTTTCATGCGATCGATCACGGCTTCTGCACCAGTGTCCTTGGTAGGATACAGCCAGACGAATTTGGAAAAGGCGTCTACTACCACCAATATGTAATTATAAGCCTTTTTAGTCGTCTCCATTGGTGACGGTACGACGATAAGTTCCTTCGTTGGATCTTTGTACAAGATGTCATGCTTTACGTTGTAATCTTCGTATTCGTCTTTCTTTAGCACCTTCCGAACTNTACGACGATAAGTTCCTTCGTTGGATCTTTGTACAAGATGTCATGCTTTACGTAGTAATCTTCGTATTCGTCTTTCTCTAGCACCTTCCGAACCGCCCTTATCCAATTGTCTTGGAGCTGTGCCTGTTTCAGGCGATGGCTGAGCGAGTCCTCCAACATCAGGCACGATACCCTGCTCAGGGCATCCACATGCCGCATCTTTGTGCCACTCCAGTGTACAATCTCGTAATCGAAGTCTTGTAGGAACATTGCCCACCGGGATACTCTCAAAGGGACATCTCGTTTCCTCATGGTCATGGCGAATGCGTTGCAGTCGGTGATTATTTTGAATTTTAATCCCAGCAAGTACACTCGCCACTTTTTGAGCGCCTCTACAATCGCCAGTACCTCTAGTTCGTAAGAGTGATATTTCTCTTCTGTCGGTTTAGTTTTACGGCTCATATATTGGACCGGGTGGAATTCTTGGTCGTCACTATCTTTCTGCAGCATTACTGCGCCATAACCGTACATACAGGCATCCGCATGCACTTCGGTTACTGCCTTCGGGTCATACAGCTTCAAAACTGGTGCGTTCGTTAGTGCCGACTTCAACTGCTGGAATGCTGCTAGCTGCTCGTCTCGTAGTTCGAACCTGGCGTCCTTCCTCAGCAAGTCTGATAGGGGTTTAGCAATAATAGCGTAGTTTTCGACGAACCGTCTGAAATACGACGTTAAGCCCAGGAAGCGTTGCATTGCCTTCCGGTCACGCGGTAATTGAAAATTTTTAATAGCACTCGTTTTCGCGTCCGAAGGTTTTATTGAACCATTTTCGATTATATAGCCGAGGAACTCGACCCTTCTCATTAGAAATTGACACTTACTCCAATTCATCCGTAAACCAGCCGCTGCAGCCTTCCTCAGCACTTCCTTTAGCTTCTGGATGCCTTCCGCTTCATCCTTGGAGGGAATCGTCAGGTCATCCATATAAGCTACCACCGTTCCGCTACGTATCAAATCTCTTAGTACTGCGAAAATAAATCGGGAAAATACCGCCGGCGAGTTTGAGATCCCAAATGGCACGTATCGGAACTCGTATTGGCCATTGTGCGTTACAAATGCGGTGTACTTCCGCGAATCTAACGCTACCGGCACATGGAAGAACCCGTTTGTGAGATCTAACGTCGTAAAAACATTGGATCCTTGTAGCTGCTCGATGACGTCGTCCATCATGGACATGGGAAAATTGTCTCGTAGGATTTTTGCGTTCAAACGTCGATAGTCACAACAGAGGCGTTTACGTCCGTCCTTCTTCGAGACCAACACTACCGGCGACGCGTAATCGGAGCTGCTCGGTTGGATGATGCCTTCCGCTAGCCACTCCGCCACTTGCTTCTCCACCACACATCGGTCTACGTAAGACATCCGCCTCGGTCTTTCGTACACAGGGTTATCATCGGTTAACACGATCTTCATTTCGACGGGCGATTCGAAATTGCGTCTAGGCTTGTAATTGGCTATTAAGTTCCTCACTGCAACTGCATGTTCCTTGCTCAGATGGGACAAATCTGTTTCCATCTCTGGTGCTTCCTTCATGCCCGCCACTAGGCATAACTCTCCGAACTCCTCGACCAGCTCGACAACTCGGTTCTCCTCGTTCCCCACTACTGGGTCTACAGTAACAGCAGAGCGCGCGCTCCCTCCGTCATTGCCCATCTTTACCGACTTCCGCGACATCTCACTGTGCCCCTGTGGCCTAACAGCTACACCAAAACGCCCTCTCGCGACTTCGCAATGCACTGCTGCCAATACCTCTTGCGTCTCGATGTGCTTCCGCAGCTCCTTCGTCCCATCTCCGCGACTAGGGACGCTCATACGCTCCTCTTTGCCACTCATCGGTTTGCGTGCCGTCTCTTTAGGCGCAAATGTTCCAGCACACTTGCCTCCTCCTACCGCCGCTTCGATTTTCCGATGCACCTCCTCGCTGACCTTGTTTTTAAATTCCACGCCTTCTTCTGTGACCACCATGTCGACCTGCTTTAGCACATCGTTGCCGACTACCAACGCGTAGCTGATGTCTCGCTCCCTAGCGACGTGAAATTCTATGTCCATCTCGATGCCGTCAGTAGTGACGTGAACGGTGAAGTTACCCATTGTCGTGATTTCACTTCCACCGATGCCCACCAAACGTCGTCTCTCCTTACCTAGCTCTACATCTAGGCGCAACATCATTAGCGTATCATAACGCATCAAGCACAAGTCCGAGCCTGTATCAATCAGGGCGGATACATCACTCCCGTTGAAATTTAATTCTTTAAAGATTAACCCGCATCTCTTCTTTGCTGACATCATGTTCGCGGATGATTCTGATTTAGCTGGATTACCAGTCAACTTACATTCTGATGCGCGATGTCCCTCTCTACCACACCTAAAACATTTCATATTACGCTTACGTGGACAATTTCTAGCGAAATGTGAAACGTCGCCACAATTGAAACAGCTTTTCCTGGTCGAACTCGAACTTGGTGAGACCTTGTTTGAGGACGTCGGCTGAACCTGATTCGAATTCGATGATGTGGGCTTATTGGCCCGTATTCTTTCATACACTTTGATTTGTTCCTTCAAATCCCTAATACTTTTGGCCTGATATAGGTAACTTTTATTTGCTCTCGAGTAAGGTATCCCCTCGATAAAATATTCGATAAGGCTAGAGTCGTCTAGATTTATCGGTTTTGCTATCTCCAACATAGTGTATAAGTATTCGCGTAGGTCTTCTCGCGGACGCAACCTACGGTTCCTAAGAGTGCGGTGTACTTCAATTGAGGACACGGTGGTACCAAACTCCTTACGTAGAGCTGCTTTTAGTAGCTCCCAATTCTTAATACCGCCTTGGCTACGAATAAATAGCTTAGCTGCGCCTTTCAACAATTGCTTCGCGTATATGTACATCTGAAGCTCACTCCATTGAACGGCCATCGCATTATCTTCAAAATCTTCTAACCAATTTTCAAAACTGGGTTGACCGGATCCGCTGAACTTTGTTAAAGACTCCTCTACATCTCGGAGAGTAAACACCGAACGTCCCACCACCGCCGCAGGAACACTACGTTGACTAGCAAAATCATCTAAATCGTCGGCCTCGCTGTCACTAACGTTCAAGCCAAAATGTTCTAATAATCTGTCCTGGAGTGTAGCCTTCCGTCCGTTTGTCGCTAACCCCAACTGCTCTAATTTTTCTTTCAACCCGTCTACGGTCAGCCCTAGAATTTGGTCGCGGTCCATGTCGAACAATAATATTACAACAATAATATTATAACAGTATATTCAATATAAAATTATTAATTAGGTGACAATAATCGTAGGGTAATAGGGTAATTCTATTGACTAACATATGCAGGTGGTTGATCAATTTCGGGAATGGCTGATTACTTGTTGACAGTGCACGTGAATTTCCTTCCACAAATATTTACTTAAATTGATAGTTTCTTTCTAATATTTGAGTGGTAAAAAAAATAGATTACATTACGTAACAGTTTAAACACCGGTTTTGTAGAACCACATACAAAATTTTACGTTTACGACTTGNGGAACCACATACAAAATTTTACGTTTACAACTTGAAAACCATCGGCCTGCTAACACAAAACAAATTACCGTTCTTATATGTGTGCCTGTCACTGTTTTCCCGTTTTTGCAAATTTACATATACAAAAGTACAACGATATTACAATAAAAGTTATGAAAAGTAACAATAGCAAGAACTTAGCTGCGCTGTACTGCTTTTCCCTCGCTGTTGTCTGCTGTGTTGTGTTGTTGTTGTCTTTCTTGTAAAATCGTTGCCCGTTTGTCTCCCTCGCCGCCGTCGACTTGGCTATTGTTCTTCGTTTCAAATTAAAGAATTTTACTCTGCTGTCGTTTTTTGCTTATACAGCGCAGTCGCTGTTTACTGCACGTCGTTGCTTGCTTGCGCGTGGCTTGTACTTCGCCGCCTGTTTGCCTCCCTCGCCACGGACCACTTGGCTATTTGCTCTTCGTTTTAAATTGAAAAATTTTACTCTGCTGTCGTTTTGTGCTTATACAGCGCAGTCGCTGTTTACTGCACGTCGTTGCTTGCTTGCGCGTCGCTTGTACTTCGCCGCCTGTTTGCCTCCCTCGCCGCCGTCCACTTGGCTATTTGCTCTTCGTTTTAAATTGAAAAATTTTACTCTGCTGTCGTTTTGATTGCGCGCCGCTGCTTTATTGCGCGCCGCTGCTTAGTTACGCGCCGCTGCTTAACTGTGCGTCGCTGGTCCCTTGTATTACAGTACCGCAAGTGCGCGTATTCTTCCTCGCGCATATATTGACAAGTTGTTGCGGTACCCGACCAAAAACAAAGTATTATGCGCACGCCATACGGATCGGACCACAGTACAANACCAAAAACAAAGTATTATGCGCACGCCACACGGATCGGACCACAGTACAATACAGTAATGGTTAAGTTCCGTTACCCACGCACCCAATGTATTTTACTAGAAATTTCTTCAAAATTCCGCACTCTGTTAAGCATTTACTGATGCATTAAATATTTTAAGTGTTTTTTCTTAAAAGTTCCACGATTTCACTGTACGTTTAAAGACGACGCTACAATTTCGCACACGACTATTTTGTTTATTACATGTACGCGTACTTCAGTTTAGAATAGCGCATTTAGTTATATTCGCGCACTGTTCATCCCACTTCTGACACCACTTGTAGGATTTCCCTTCTTAATCAAATTAAAATCCCATTTCAGTTTACGCAGGTTTGCTTATTTATTTTATTAAATTAAAATGTACACTTAACATGGAATACAATGTAGGTTGAAGCCTGAGGTCCGTCCGGTGCTCGCGGTCGCGTAAATTGGAATGTCGTTCTTGTCCGTTTTTCTAGTTGTGGTTCCTCTCGTCAAGTTGCTCGCTTGTTTCTTTCACTGTCCTTCTTATACAGCGTTGCATCTGGAAGTCAGTGTTACCTGATTGTATGATATTGTGTTATTTCGTAAGTGGTAAGTAAGTGTTGTGATCTCGTAAGTATTGTCCGGCAGTCAAATCCTACATAGATTTCATTTATTATATCAATTTAATACAATACAATTTTTCAAACAGGTGGCAGCCCTCCCTAAAAATATTTTCGGCAATAAAATTTCCTAAACCCTTTCAGTTTGATACCCATATTGCAATATTCAGTTTATCTTATAAATTAAATTAAATGTAAATTTTCAAACAGGTGGCAACTCTAAAAAATATTTTTGGCTGTAAGCCTTCTTCAGCCTCTTTCTTTTGACGCCCATATTGCAATATTCATTTTTTCTTATCAATTTACTTAAACTCCAATTTTCAAACAGGTGGTAACTCTCCAATTTTTTTCTTCCTATATTTTAAGTTAGACCTCTAGCAATACATCGGTGAAAACTGCATTTAAATCCATGTATTCGTTTTCGAGTGATGCGCGAACAAACATACAGACAGACAGACAGACAAAAATTCTAAAAATGGTTGATTTGGCGTCTGGTTCTCTAATAAAGACCCCCCACATTAATTTTTCTTTAATATCTATAATGTATAATTTTATTATAAGTATAGATTTCAAAATACATGGTATTCAGTGCATTTCAGAATTTATGATTTATACTTATATATCACGGTGGGTAATATGCATTTAATAAAAACAACAAAAGAAAATAAAAATTAAAAATTTTAGGTGCAAGGTTGACAATAAAGTTCTTCGACGTGTTTGAAGTTGCTAATCAAGATTATGGCCTGGATGCTCCAGCCTTACCATCTCCATCTTAATCTCAATTTTCCGCTTCTTTCTCGGTGTTGGCTGCTTGCTCTACTGGTTAAAGGTAAACCATCTGGATCCACCGAAGAAGCAGAAATGTCCATTTCCGTTTGGGCATCGTGTTGGACCTGAGCACTATCTCCAAAATCCAGCGCACCTCTAATTCCACTTGTGTACCTTATTAAGCCCGTCAATTCTATGACTTGCTCTTCAAGTGGGGTTATGCGCTGCAAACGGCATTGACCTCCACCGGTGCTCATCATTTCTTTTTTGTTATCTGATAGCTTCCGTTTTATGTAGCATTTCCAGTCAATCCACACCTGTAACAAACCGTTCCATCTATTTTACAAATTCCTGTCATTTTCAGTAATACCTAACCTTTCTCCATGCATTGGAGTCCTTAGATGGGGGACCTAATGCATTTAGGGAAGTTACTACCTCGTTCCAAAACGCCTGCACTTCTTCTTTGGATCGCTGTTGAAAACCCTGCGCTATATCTCTTTTTGCTGCCATCATTTCAGCCAATTTCTCATATTGCTCTGGTGTTGTTGTTTTGACCTATAAACATGATAAAAAATCGCGAAAACACAAAAATTAAGAAAATTCACTTATAATGATTTTTACAATCATCCACAGTAATTTTCACTTACATTTTTTGTAAAATTTTATTATTTAAACCCACGAAAATAACAATTGAATGATTCCCGCCAACAAATTTGCAACTTACAAAAACGTAACTACGATCGAAATGTAGAATAGCTAGAATCGAAAAATTCGAACATTGATCGGAACGAAACGGAACGCAGAATACCAAGGTTGCCAAACGGAGAAAATTTCGATTCGAGTCGAATTGGGAAGAATTGGTCGGATTTGGGAAGAAAATTTTTAGGGAAAACAATTGTTAGTGGCAACGGTGGTGGTTGCCCTTAATCACGTATATCTTACGAACCAATTGAGTAATCGTAATACGAGATACGGCAAATAAAATTCTCCATAAACCACATGTACATCACTTTAGCCCAGATAGTTTCTAAGAAATTAATTGGTCAATCCCAGATTTATTAGATTTATTTTTGGGATTGAATTTGATGAAAAAATGGAAAAATTCAAACTTTAACAGGGAAAAAATTAAAAAAAATAACAGTTTCTGTGTAAATGTTTTGCACTTGTGATAAAGCCTGTTCCTTTGGAAAAAAATTAGCTACCAATGAAGAAAATCGATGGATAAAAAAGAAAGTAATGATTGGCCAAATGAAAATGCGCAAGGATTTTGTTTATGAAGTATGAGCAGAAAAGAGTGTTAGTCATATGCCACGTACAACTGAGTAGGTAGGGTGTTTGCATTGGTCACGTTCAGAAGGCGCAACAGCTCAGTAACTGTTGCGATTACACCTTCTGAACGCGTTGTTTTGTACTTATGATCAACTGAACAGTTGCGTGTTAGATGATCTAGATGATCGTAATATTTTTCTGATCATTTGAGACAACGTGTTGTGTGTTTTGAATTTGACAGCTAATGTATCAAGCCGTTCAGAAGACGCATTCCGATCATTGATTTTTTTAGCAACGGTTGCGCTCAACTTCTGCACCTTCTGAACCTACCCATTGAAAGCAAGAGGTGTCAGAAATGATTACTTAATTTCTCAGAAACTATCATTGCTATCGAAAAGTGATGTACATATATACGTGAAACGTAGCTTCGTCTACGCTACAAAAACATACCCAACATCACCCTAGCATGCATCATACAACTCAACATATGTACATATATATATAAAAGCGCATAGAAATGTACATCAGAGATCGGACTTTTAAAAAAGTCTCTGTTGTAGAATCTGGAAAAAACTGTGGTAGATTTAAAAAAAATGTGGTAGATCTCTGGGTTTGGACCAAACTTTGTACGATAATTAAAAAAAAATCTGCAAGGTTTCACCTCAATTGCAAACTTTTTAATTAGACCCTAAAAAAATTGGATTTTAGTATAATAAAGTACAAGATTGAAGTTGCCGGGGTTCCGCGAAATTAATTTTGGTATGAGTAAGCACGGTGATCTGTTTGAGTTGCACACAGAAAGAAGAGTTCTATGAACAGCTTGACCGAGACGCAATAATCTATTTTCAAGTATACATAAAAGATGGAGCATATAATGCTCATTAAAGTGTTTTATTCCAGTTAGTTTACAACTTGATTGAAAAGTATAAGTATATTAAATAAATGATTTTAAAAAGAGATTCAGCAAAGGCTTGGACTTCACGGCTCGACCACTTCAACTTAGACAACTTGACGACTCTAAGACGGAACACTACTTTGGCCACTTAACAACGTGTACGACTATTCGACCACCAACTGATTCGCGACTTCTCTTCAACTCTTCGATGGACGATGGGTTTTCTATTCCTACCACTTCTGCTACTTGACGTTTTCTCCATTCTTTCGACCACTTCTCTCGTACTCCAGCGGGTTGCCAACTACATGTTTTACATTCGGCCATCTGACTACACATCGTCTGTCCCAGACGATAATAAATCATCGTTGTCATATTCATATTGTCAGCACTTGTTGTTGTTACATTCGGACCAGAAACATGCGCTGCCTTTGGAACATCATAGCGGCCGTTCCTTTTGACTTTTACCACCTCATATGGACTCGCCAGCTTCTTTCCAGCGACAAACTGCGTGCGTTTGACAGCCACCAGATCTCCTTCTTTGTAGATGTATTCACCTTTACGCGTTTTGTCATAATTCTTTTTGTAGAGGTCGCGAGATTTCTGCCTCTCCATGTCAAAGCTTTCTGTACATTCTTGCTCTAGCACGCTCAAAACTCTATCACTAATTTGGTTATTCATTTGTACGCCGAACATCAACTCAAACGCCGACTTCTTGGTTGAGCTATGCATATGTGAATTGATTGCCCTTTGGACTTGCGGAAAAAATTTATACCATTTTGAGGGATCTTGCGCGGAAAGCTTTGAAATTATAGACAGGATTGATCTGTTAACGCGTTCAATTTTCCCGTTGCCCCTAGCAACACCCGTAGTGGTCCAGACGTGTTCGATAGCATTCGACTTAATGTATTCCTCAAAGGCTGTGGAAGTAAAAGCTGCCCCACGGTCGCTCACGATGCGAGAAGGCAGGCCGAAGACGGTCGACCATTCTTCCAGTTTTTTAAGTACCTCATCGCAGCTTGTACTCTTTGTCGTAAATAACCAAACAAATTTTGAAAACCCGTCGACCATAGAGAAAACGTATTTATATTGTTTAGTTGTTGCGTCCATTGGGCCTAAATGGTCAACATGCAGCGTATGTAGAGGTAGACTTTCCTTGTCGATGCAGCACAGATCACCCTCTTGATTTCCGAGTTTCTTGTTATACAGCAAACACTTTACACAGGCGTTGACTATTTGTGCTACTTTACGTTCTACGTGGGGAATCCAAAACTGTTGCTGTACGCTATGCATCGCCTTTTGAAGTGCGGTATGGCCAACGTTATGAGCCTCAGTTATAATTTCACGTTCCATCTCCTTGGGCACGACGACTAAATTATTACTATTCACGCTTTTATACAAAATATCTCCCTTAAAGTTGAACCCATTATAAGGACGACTTTTAAGAACTTCTAAAATAGCGTTGGTGTAACTGTCTTTTCGCTGAGCACTTTTTAAGCGGGCTGAAATCTGCGAGCCGATGGCCAGCACGTTTGTAAAACGAATCAAGCAATCTACGTGTTCCAACTTATTTGCAACACGGTGTTCAACCCGAAAGTTGAAATCCTGCATGTACAAAATCCATCTGGCAACCTCTCGTGCTGCGTTCTTCTTTTTAATGGATTGTATAAACGCGGAGCAATCGGTGACGAGCGTAAAGTTAACACCCAGGAGGTAATTTTGGAATTTCTCGATCGAAAGGTAGGCTGCTATGACCTCTAAAACATAGCTGTGGCGGTTAGCATCACTAGGCGTCGTTTTCTTGCTCCAGTAAAGTATAGGATGCAAGCTTCCATCGAACTTCTGCAACAGCGTTGCACCGACACCGTCTTTCGTCAGTATGTAATTCCGTAGGAGCATTTCTACAATAAATTCTTAAAACTGGTTCAGCACATAATACATTCTTCAACTGACTGATTGCTTTCAGTTCGTCAACTCCGACTTTAAAAGGCGCATCCTTTTTCAACAAGTTTGTCAGTGGCCGTGCTATCTGTGCATATCCTTTTACAAATTTTCGGAAAAATCCGGTTAATCCTAAAAAGGATTGCACCGCTTTCACATTTCTCGGTGTAGCGAAATTTCTAACAGCGCGTGTCTTCTCTTGGCCTGTCCAAATTTTGCCACCTTCTATTGTATAGCCGAGAAAGTCGATCTTGCTCTCCAAAAAATGGCACTTCTTCCATTTGATGTTTAGGTTGTACTTGGACGCCACTGACAGTACTTGCTTCAGCTTGGTGATACATTCTTCAGACGTTTGTGCGTGGATGATAATGTCATCCACATAAATCTGCATCACATCTTGGTCAACGAGATTTTGGAAAATGTAAGTGATACAAGACAAGTGATGATAGACAAACGCAGCAGGGGAATTGCGAAACCCAAACGGGGCTTTGTTGAACTCGTAAAGGCCCTGCTTTGTGATAAATGCCGTAAATTTGCGACTTGGCTCGTCAATGGGTACATGGAGAAAGCTGTTTTCCAGGTCCATGACAATGAACATTTTTGCCGCTTGAAACTTTTCGAGCACGTCTTCAATGAGGGGTACTGGGAAGCAGTCTCTTAGCACCATGCTGTTTAACTGCCGAAAATCAACGCAAACTCTGTACGTGCTATCTTTCTTTCTTACAATAACCACTCTCCACGAAGTTAGATGTTGATTTGCGTACCACACCATTTTCCAGCCATTCGTCAACTTGTTCTTTTATGGCATCACATTCAACAGGCGGATGACGACTTGACTGCTGACGAAACGGCGTAATCTGACCATCTGGAACTATTTTCAGGAACACAGGACACTCAACATTGCTTTGTGTTGGTTTGTAATCATTAATTATCGATCGTATTAGCGACTGGAACTGCTGCGGCGCGTTGATTTCTACTTTATTTTCCGAGACATTGTAGACCATTAGTTCACTCGATGTATCACTACCCTCTTGCCCTATCGTTTTCGTGAATTTGAAGC
>NW_016159070.1:33528-34281 GCF_001687245.7 Rhagoletis zephyria
CCAAATTTTGCCACCTTCTATTGTATGGCCGAGAAAGTCGATCTTGCTCTCCAAAAAATGGCACTTCTTCCATTTGATGTTTAGGTTGTACTTGANTCTTTTAACAGGACCGTATTGTTTATATTTCTTTTCATTATCGTTCATATTCTCAAGTACATCATAGTTTTCGTAAAGCTCATGGTACGATTGCAGCCGTACATATTGTATTTGCATTCGCTTTTGACATTCAATCCGTCACTCTCGTAACGTATATCAGATTCACTCGTTACTTTTTTTTCTTTCGCTTAACTTATTATGTATTTCGGAACTTGCCATACGTACGTTTGTACGTTTAAATTCTTTTAATAGCTCATTCTTTAGCTCTTCATATGTACTTACAAACACCAATTCGAGATGTAGTTGTGCCGTCTGTGTCATTTTTCCGCGATCCTGCACATATTTCTGTTGCTCGGTTAGGTTATACGCGGTCGCGTTTTGCTCAAAGTTAGACAGCCAACGTTCCACCGGCACACTTTGTCCATCAAAATAAGGCACAACTTTCGCGAAATATGCTGTGGCGATTTTGGGCTCAGTTTGACGGATTTCGTCAGCTTGAATTTTTATACCCGAGCGCACTTGTGCACAAGGGTATTATAACTTTGTTCACATAACGGTTGTTTGTAACAGGCAAAACGAATCGAGATAGATATAGACAAATGTATACATGAATGATCAGAATGAAAAGAGAAATCGATTAAGCGGTGACTGTCTGTC
>NW_016159070.1:34618-39798 GCF_001687245.7 Rhagoletis zephyria
CAACGCAAACTCTGTACGTGCTATCTTTCTTTTTTACAATAACCACTCTACTAGCGAAGTTAGATGTTGATTTGCGTACCACACCATTTTCCAGCCATTCGTCAACTTGTTCTTTTATGGCATCACATTCAACAGGTGGATGACGACTTGGCTGCTTACGAAACGGCGTAATCTGACCATCTGGAACTATTTTCAGGAACACAGGACACTCAACATTGCTTTGCGTTGGTTTGTAATCATTAATTATCGATCGTATTAGCAACTGGAACTGCTGCGGTGCGTTGATTTCTACTTTATTTTCCGAGACATTGTAGACCATTAGTTCACTCGATGTATCACTAACCTCTTGCCCTATCGTTTTCGTGAATTTGAAGCCACTCTCATCGAGCGTTAAGTAGAAATTAGATGCAAAATCAAACCCCAGTAAAGCGTCATACAGAATTGCATTGTCAGGCACGACTAAAAATTTGTGATAAGTTTCTACCCCGTCAACCCGCACCTTACAACGAAGGCACCGATCGGCACAGTTTTATTGTTACCAAGCCCACTTAGTATCGTATAACATTTCTGTAGATCAACGTGCTTTATCGTCTTATACACACAGTTTTTTATTAAGGTGACATCCGAACCAGTATCCACTAGACATTCAATTTCCTTATTATTGAGCGTAATAGTCTTACACCTTTTATTGTCCTTAATCACTTGAACGCGTTTTGAAAGCTGCGGTNGCGTAATAGTCTTACACCTTCTATTGTCCTTAATCACCTCAACGCGTTTTGAAAGCTGCGGGCAGTTTTTAGAGATATGTCCAGCTCCATTACATTTGAAACATTTAGTATCAGTTTTACAGTCCTTTCTCAAATGGCCTGAGGACCCACAATTAAATCAACGAGTTATTTTTTCACTCTGTGTACTCTTTTAACAGGACCGTATTGTTTATATTTCTTTTCATTATCGTTCATATGCTCAAGTACATCATAGTTTCCGTAAAGCTCATGGTACGATTGCAGCCGTACATATTGTATTTGCATTCGCTTTTGACATTCAATCCGTCACTCTCGTCACGTATATCAGATTCACTCGTTACTTTTTTTTTCTTTCGCTTAACTTATTATGTATTTCGGCACTTGCAAACGTACGTTTAAATTCTTTTAATAGCTCATTCTTTAGCTCTTCATATGTACTTACAAACACCAATTCGAGATGTAGTTGTGCCGTCTGTGTCATTTTTCCGCGATCCTGCACATATTTCTGTTGCTCGGTTAGGTTATACGCGGTCGCGTTTTGCTCAAAGTTAGACAGCCAACGTTCCACCGGCACACTTTGTCCATCAAAATAAGGCACAACTTTCGCGAAATATGCTGTGGCGATTTTGGGCTCAGTTTGACGGATTTCGTCAGCTTGAATTTTTATACCCGAGCGCACTTGTGCACAAGGGTATTATAACTTTGTTCACATAACGGTTGTTTGTAACAGGCAAAACGAATCGAGATAGATATAGACAAATGTATACATAAATGATCAGAATGAAAAGAGAAATCGATTAAGCGGTGACTGTCTGTCCGTCCGTCCGTCCGTCCGTCCGTCCGTCCGTCCGTCTGTGCACACGATAACTGGAGTAAAAATTGAGATATCTTAACGAAACTTGGTATGTGAACCTCTTTTGGGCGTGGGACGGATGGTATTGAAAATGGGCGAAATCGGATAATAACCACGCCTACCTCCCATATAACGGTAATTTTAAGAAATACGAAAACTGCGATATTTTAGTAACTACTGAAGATAATTCACTCAAAATTGATATTTACAATGAGTTTTAGACGAAAAATAAGAATATTATAAAATTTTGGCAAATGGGCGTAGCCACGCCCACTTATGGTTACATGTGTATATCTTGGTAACCGCTGCACCAATTTCTTCCAAACTTGGCGCAGTTGTTGGTCCTGGTACAGCATACCAACTGGCCGAAAATTTCTAAAATCGGACAATAACCACGCCCACATCCCATATAACGGTAATTTCGAGAAATACAAAATCTTCGATAAATCAGTAAATATTGAAGCTAATTTATTCAAAATTGATGCTTGCAACAATTCTTTACCAAGAAATACGTTTATGGTAAAATTTTGGAAAATGGGCGTGGCACCGCCCACTTATGATCACATATAAGTATATCGGTAACCGTTCTACCAATTTGTACCAAACTCGGTATGGTTATTGTGCTTGCCACATAAAAGCAAACCGTTGAAAATTGTTGAAATCGGACTAAAATTGAGGCCGCTTTTCATATAACGGTAAATTTCAGAAATGCTTGAAATTTCAATATTTCGAAATTTAAGGACGCTAATTTACTTAAAATGTATACACCCCGGCTTATCATGTAGCGGTAGCTTTCGGAAAGGTGGAAAACATATATTTAATACTTGCGCCGGGTATTTAATGTTCGGCTCCGCCCGAACTTAGACTTTCTTACTTGTTAGAGTAAGCAATTGAATTATGTCGTGTAAACTTTTACTATTTTCTTCGATTTTAGCCTCCATGTTTTCGCACTTGTTATTATTGTCACTTTCTACTTCGCTCACAGCTTTATCTTCACTTTCGTTTTTATTTTTATTATCTTTCCGCTTTTGACCGTGTTACATATCGTTGTCTTCTTTGCGCTTCCGCGTTCTATCTCATAGTTTCTCACACATTGCTATTCTTATAATTTAAACGGAACATTTCCATTGGTATTTGCCCTTTAGTTCTTATTTTAAGAAATTCGGCTGGTTCGAAGTTTTCAGATNAGTTTCCAGAGGTTGTCACTTAGAAGGTTATTATACGGTAAAGGTGTAAAAATATAATGCAGCTTAAGCGAGCCACTTTTGTTGTTGTTCAATAGTCCAGCACAAGGGTTGAGCCCCCAAATATAAGATGGGGCATAGAATGCTCATTAAAGTGTTTTATTCCAGTTAGTTTTCAAATTGATTGAAAAGTATAAGTATATTAAATAAATGATTTTGAAAAGAGATTCAGCAACGGCTTGGACAATACGACGGCTTCACGGCTCGACCACTGCTACTTAGACAACTTGACGACTTTACGACGGAAAACTACTTTGGCCACTTAATAACGTGAACGACGATTTGATCACCAACTGATTTGCGACTCCTCTTCAACTCTTCGATGGACGATGGCTTTTCTATTCCTACCACTTCTGCTACTGACTCTTATAAGGTGGTGTTACCGGAAAATGAATAAATAAATTATATGTATATCAGAAAATTAATAAGACGAAATGAAATTATTGTTTGATTTCTAACCAAACCTTTTGCCTAATCGCCCCAATCGCCTAATGGTTTGCCGAACCGTAAACATATGTTTACACATCCAATTTCGTGAGTAGGTACCTGGTATTCACACCTGTTTTAAGAAGTTTCACTTCTATCATGTGTACGGTGTTACACACGCATTTTTTTTCTAACCGGTATGTGTTGTTGGCCGCTGTAGCTAAAGGGTTATATATGTTACCGGCCAAACCCGATCTTAGAAAAAACTAGTTTTTCCTAGGCTAAACTAGTTCTACCTAGATCTAATATATCCGTCTAATGGACGCATCAAGTTGGACGCAACAATATTGTGGACTGCGTACCTGTAGTTGGACTGATGAGGGTTATTTATTTGAAGTGCGGCCGAAAGCCCCCTACGCGGAAAGGTGTTCTGCGCAGAAATACTGTCGCCCCTGATCTAGTTTAGCCTAGCCAAAACTAGTTTCTCCTAAGATCGGGTTTGGCCGGTAACATATACAACTTTCTAAAAGGAACGCAACGAATTGCCAAATGAAATGTGAAATGTTATAACTGGGCACTTGGTAAATCACCTAAAATCGTTGTATTTCGACATTGCAACACACATTTGAATTTGCGTCTCTGAAAGAGTTTTGGGTTAGTGTTAAAGTAAATATCATGGAGTCGCTAAAAAGATCATCTTAACTTTGCTTCCTTCTGTCACAACGTACTCTGTCAACAAGGGTTTCAGCTTTCACTTATACAAAAAACAGATTTACGTCGAAAATGGATGCTATCCTAGAAATACATACAGCTTTCAGACATTATATCGAACTGCTCTTTTATACAATAATTACTAACAGTAAAACAATTTTATTCTTCAAATTAAAATTTAAAGTATGTATACTATTTCTAGTAAAAGTTTTTATTCATATTTAAATTGCTCTGCCTTTTATTTTTAGTAGTTTGATGTGAGGTTTCATAAAATGAAATGTGGTTAGTGAGGGTTTCCGTCCTCTTAAAAGTTTAAGAACCCCTGACCTGACCTAATAATGGTGGGGGTGAATATGTATGTAAATGAAGAAAATAATGGACATATTTATCTCAGGATAAAGGAAAAGATAAAGATGAAAAGAAGATGAAGAGCAAGACGAGGAAGATGAAGATGAAGATAAAGATGAAGACGAAGATGAAGATGAAGATGAAGATGAAGATGAAGATGAAGATGAAGATGAAGATGAAGATGAAGATGAAGATGAAGATGAAGATGAAGATGAACATGCACATGAACATGAACATGAAGATGAACATGAACATGAACATGAACACGAATATGAATATGAACATGAACATGAACACGAATATAAATATGAACATGAACATGAATATGAACATGAACATGAACCTGAACTTGAACATGAACAGGAACATGAACTTGAACATGAACATGAACATGAACATATGAACATGAACATATGAACATGAACAGGAACCTGAACATGAACATGAATATAACATGAATATGAACATGAACGTGAACATGAACATGAACGTGATTATGAACATGATCATGAACATGTACACGACCATGTACATGAACATAAACATAAATATAAACAGCGTTGCCATTTTAGCCGTTTTCCGGCTAGATTTAGCCGGTTATGATAGCAACTAGCCGGAGAAAATTCGATCTAGCCGGCAGCCGATTTGTTAGCCGGTTTGTAAAAAAAAGTTAGCCGTTTTTAGCCGATTTTACTATTTGCCTAATTTTCAGGTGCAAAAAGTAAACAAGTTGTTCGAAAGCAATAATGCAGACCCAATGAAGATTTTTAATGAACTCAATGTCCCGTAGTCATAGTCAAAATAAAGTCGACTTTAAAGTTAGTTGCAGCTTTTTGACATAATTTTCAATGG
>NW_016159070.1:43587-75170 GCF_001687245.7 Rhagoletis zephyria
AGTGGCTCATATATCTATCTAATCCATGTCGAATCCTTATCCTTACTTTAGCAATCCTTACTGCTTACTTTATAAAAGGTTGGAAATGGATTAGACGAGGATTACAGACAAGAGCGACTTAACAGTAGTAACAGTTTTTATTTTATGAATTTTGAATTGTGTAGTTATTGCAGAGGACCATTGATGTGGATGTGTATAACATTGCCGGTGCAGGCGTTGAAGGTGATGTTGGTGGTGACCTTAAAGTAATAGTGGCGATGTTGAAGGTGATTTTGCTGGTGCCGGTGTTGAATGATGATGGTGGCGATACTTCTGGTACCGGTGTTGAAGGTGATGGTACGATGTTGGTGGTGGCATTAAAGGTGATGGAGGAGGTGCGTGTGATATCAGCTGGTGACGGCATTAAAGATGATGGTGGGTTTTAATTTTAATTGTTGCAAATCTGTAATAACGAGAAAATCAATTAAAATGCACAAGTTAAGTAATTTACATATGTATGTACATACCTTAAAAATAAAGATGCAAAGTCGACGGCAACGGCAACGGGGACATAAAATGAAATTTGAAATATCTATAAAATTATAAAAAAAATTTTATCATATGTGACATTTTTCGTCAAAGCCTACTGTCATAAAAACTGCCATATTTCTTACTCGCTTTAACGCACAGAATTCCTATAAAAGTAGGAATTCCGCTCTAACAAATGAAAAATGTTTCACATTTCGAATGCCAAATTTGTAAATGTGTGCGTGTGATAGCTAAAAAGTTGCGAAAGTGTGTGTAAAGCTGTCGAATTTGAGGGGTTTTTTAAATAAACCAATTCATTTTTAAAAGTAAAAATTTCGATTTTCTACTTATTTGTTTTTTCCTGTACTGAGGAGTTTATAACGACAAAAATGAGTAGTTTGATTATTAGTGCTGAGGAGTTTATAACGACAAAAATGAGTAGTTTGATTATTAGTGCTGAGGAGTTTATAACGACAACAATGAGTAGTTTGTTTATTAGCACTGAGGACTTGCTAATGACAACAATGAGTACTTTATTCATTAGCACTGATGTGTTTATAAAAACGAAAATAAGCAGTTTGGTAGTTTCTAGAGCAGAGCAGATATATTTTTCATTAACTTAAAGTTTTCAATTAGCAAGAATAGGTAAAATATTACACCAACAAGGGGAAAGTGCTCAGTTTTATCCTATCGCCTGAACAAAAATGAGTATTTTAATAAGCACTTTTGTAATTAGTGATAATGATAAAATGAGCACTTATTTGATGCTCAGCTGTCGTGCAGGGAAGCGAGACAGTCTAGTACCGTTTTTGTCAATGTATTGTGTACTTGAGTGCCGTTTTTGTATATGTGTTGTGTACATGTTTATTTATAAACGTATGTGTTGCTTTTCTTTCGTACGTGTTTATTGATATATCTGTACTGTAGTGTTTTCGGATGGTACTAGCTCTTACTGCCAATATAGGAGTATTACATATATGTATTTATTTTGTTTCGTCCAAATTCGAGTTTTCATGCAGAAACATAAAACTTAATTACATTGCTAATAATTTTAAAGCAAAATACATAAAATCCACAGCAAATTTGACGAGTAAAAAAGCAGTACAAAATTGTTTTCTTGGCGTTCATTGTGGCATACCATTTGCGTCTGGCGCTTTGCTGGCAAAGTTATAAATGTCACGCAAAGCTACAAAGTTTTATCTGGCATCAGCTTTAGTAAATTGGTTCGCTTCTCGAAGCATTGATCCATCATCCTGTGCCAGGCCCAGTAATCAGCGGTTGTGCTGCTGAGTTGGGCGAGCTTTCCAAAAGCTGCTATTTAATCGCTGGTTTTGTATGGAAAATGTTTCACATGCAAATAGTTTTTCACGATTTAGAATTTTTGTGAGAAGAAATGTAAAATATTTGACATTTTCGAGAAAAAATAATTCGGAAAAAAAGCAAATCAGCTGCTATACTCATATAACCTGTTCAATGTGCCTTGGTTTAATTGTATTTTTGGAGTAAACAAAGTTCTTTTTCCTTCTGTCAGTAAACTGTTGTTTTTTTTATAAATAGTATAAATAAGCAAAGGGAAATAAGGCAAAATTTGTTTTATTTCCAACCTTTGTTGGAAATAAAGCAAAACTCAGATTTTGGTATTATTTCCCATTTAAAAGTGAAATAAAGCAAATTTTGCGTTATTGCCGTTTGTGTTATTTCACGGGTAGCGGGAAAAGGGAGGTAATGCGTTGACGGAAATGGTGAAAAGTAAAATTTATTTATTTATTTGTTACAGTCATTTGACCTATATTCATTCACGTATATACATTTGAATTATGTATTGCAATATACAATAAAAGTAAAGTTAAATTTAATGCTTAAAATACGTTAACCTGTTACATTTTTCCTTCTAAGCAATATAATAGTATGTATATTTAACTAAGATAGCATATTCTCGATGCTGTTGGAATGGACGGGATTCCAAGCAGTACCGTAAATATATCACGTACGATATGCGGTCTAAGAGTGTTATTTCCAGAGCCGCCACAACTGAGCGGTTGGAAAGGACTAGTTTCCAAGCCGCTTCTTATAAACTTCCCTACCGGCAGGCGATCTGAATGGACGAAATCCAGAGTCGCGCCATTTGATCGGACGGAAAGGACTAGTTTCCATGCCGACCTTCTTATTTCATACATTATGGGTGATCTGAATGGACTAAATCCAGAGTCATCCAGCCAGTACGGATGGAAAGGACTAGTTTCCATGCCGGACCTTTCTATCTGATATGCAATGTTCTACAGTGAACAAGTAGCAGCCTTTTGAAGGTACCAACGTTTTCGCAATTTCGTATTTGAGCTGGAAGTTCATTATAACATTTTAATCCCTTATAAAAGATATTCTTCTTATCTATTTCCGTTTTATACAACGGTAGCCTGAAACTATTATTTCCCCTGAGTAAATACGAATGAGTTTCACTATTATATCGTAGGATATCACTCAGATTATCTGGGAGTCTACCTTGTTTTATGTTAAACACGAATTTCATAGCGTGATAGAAAATTTTCTGTTTAACGCTCAGCCAGTTTAATTCTGCGATCATTTCCTGTATGGGTGTGTCGTACCGCTTGTTCAAGATAAATCGCATAGCCTTATTTTGCATTTTTGAAGCTTATCTATTTGTGTGTCGCTTGCTATAAAAAAGATAGTTGGACAGTATATGAAATGTGGTTCAACTATAGATCTGTAGACCAAAGTAGACTTATCATCGATATATATACCTCGACATTTAATAATTCTCTCTGTTTACGCACAACCACTTATACACCCAATGAAGGTCTTCTTGCATTTTAATCATTGCATTGGGTAGATTACAGTCACTGAGGGTTAAGAGGGTATCGTCGGCGAACAATTTTACCTTACAATACTTCAATGCTGAGTTTATGTCGTTGATATAAATATTAAAGATTATTGGAGCTAACACCGACCCTTGTGGTAGACCAATATCTACTGCTACCTTTGTGGATAGAGCTGTGCAAATCAGCGTTTATTGCTTCCTATCAGAAAGAAAACTACGGAACCATGTAAGTTCGATGTTATCTATACCAATATATTCGAGTTTTTTTTAGCATTATTTCCCTGTCGATTGTCTCGAACGCTCTCTTAAGGTCCACAAACACCGCCAAGATAGTTTTCTTGGAGTTCAGGTCCTCCTTCCATTGTGATAAGATCAAGTTTAGAGCTGTATCGCATGAGTGATTAGCCCTAAAACCTGACTGCTCCTTAATGAGTATTTTATTTGACTCAATATAGTTTAATAGTTGATTTTTTACAACCGTTTCCAGTATTTTTTCTAAGTTTGGAAGGGTGTTTATTGGCCTGAGCTTCTCCGATTTTATGGTGTTTTTGACCTTTTTTATAGGGACAGTGGTCGAAGTTTTCCATTCTGTCGGAACTATTCCCAACTGAAGGCTCTTATTTACTAATAGGGCGTAAAAGTGACCCATGTATTCAACGGAGTCTTTGATTACACCCTCGGATAATAAATTATTTCCACCAATTTTTATCTTGAACTTCTTTACTCTATGGATAATATTATCTATACTAATTTCACAAAATTTAAAGGTCCCTCGATCATTTTCCTGTTGAATCGGATCATAATTAATGTTGTCTATATTCCTATTAATATCGATGATACTATCAACAAAGAAATTGTTTAACTTGTCGGCGATTTCAGTACTATTGCTATATATTTTACCGTTGATTCGAACCTCTTTGATGTTTTCTTTGTGATCCGCATTATTGACAATATTCTTCAAATGTTTCCACATTAAACGACTGTCACCTCTATTAATTTCCACCTTGTATTCCATATATTGTATTTTTTTTAATTCTAATCATTTTTTTATACGCTTTCTTTATTTCATTGTATTCTACCCAATCACCAGTGATCACTGCCCTTTGGTGTAACCTAAATTTTTCTTTATTAGTTTCAGTCAATTATCTGTCATACCATTTATTTCGGATTTTGACCCGCTTTTGTACACGTGAAGTTAGTTTTTTCATACTCGAAATCAAACAGTTATTAATATGTTCGAGCATACCATCAGGACTGAGACTATTCAAGTCAGCGAAGGTGCATTGTCGCAAAAGATTTATAAGGTTGTCTGGGCTGTACCCAACCCACGAAGTTATTTCAGACAGTTTACTGATAGGGCTTTGTTTTTTTATATCGCATTTGAACATCATAGTTTCATGACCCGATATTCTATGTTCCTCCGCTTTTTCACACGACACTTCCTTTGCGTTCAAGTACAATAAGTCGATCAGTGTTTCGGAATATTCAGTAACCCTAGTATTAAAGTTAATTAACTGTTTCATTGCCTGATGGGCGAATATCTCATTCAGTTTCTTACTATATGTCGACATTATATTCAGGTTTATATTAAAATCTCCATGTTATCGCATATTTCCGACAAAATGGTATCCATATATTCTAGAAAATCAGCATCACTTGAACTAGGTGAGTGATAGACCACCCCGATTTTCCATTTGGTTTCGAGATTTTTCAGTTGGATAACTACACACCAAACATTTTTACCGATAGATTTGTTTAGTATTATTTTAAAATCTAGTGCGTTACGCAATATTATGATTACCCCTCCTGTATGTCTACTGTACGAGTCACATCTTACAACTTGATATGTTGGAAACTGTATTTCATAGTCATATATTTCTTCTGTTGTACAAATTTCGGAACATAGAAATATATCCGGATCAACAATTTCTATTAGCCTTTCAAGTTCTATTTTATTAGCTACTATACTACTTATGTTCAGATAAACGCATTTCAAGTAACTGTTATGCTTTTCAAGTACTGGCTGAACAGTCAACTCCATGCCAAGGTTCCTATTAACTGACTGTAATTGTTAATAGCTGGCTCTATTTCTCTTATGCTCTAGTTTCTTCATGTATACAGGATACTGTCGGTTAGTTGTCAAGTGATTCACGTCGAGCCCTAGATTAAATTTTTTGTTTGCACGAATGCAATTTATAGACTTGTTTATTTGCTCCTTTGTGCAGTCCATTGTTTTATGATTACCCAAGCACTTCAGGCAGACCTCTTCATCCTTGCATTCGTAGCTATATGATTGAAGCCCTTACATTTGTAGCAGATTGACACACCCATACCATCTTGGACTCTACATTTCTCCCACCCAATATTTATTTTTTCGCTTTTGAGCACTGCCGAGAAGGTATCAACGTCCGTTTCAATGAGCACATTATAGTATTTAGACCTATCTTTCTTGACTTCAATGTGTTTAATAATTTTAAAGTCAGCACTTTTTAGACAGTCATTTTGTTTTTTTATCATTTCTACAAGTTGCTCGCTTTCATATTTAAAGCTTACTCCAAACGCCATAAACTTGGGTTTAGCCGTATTCGGCACTCTAATTTCATAGCGGTCACTCATTTTTTTTGCAATTGCGGTTCCGTTTTCGCTTTGAATAATGATTGTACCACTTTTCCTACCCTGCACATTGCTTATTTTTAGATCCGATGGATCAACGTTCTTATTTAGGTCCTCTTTTGTTTTCATCGCATCTTGCTTCTCTTTCGGTTTTATGATCAGGGGTTTCTCTTTATTTATTTTCGGTTCTTTGTTGTTCACTAATCCGCTTTTTAAACGCTCAGCATATGAGGCCTTGCTGTGATGACTTGATTTCAGCTCTTCACTTACTGACTTTTTTATTTCTTCACATATTTTTCTACTTTCACTCTCATTTCGTACCACAGCCTCGCATAGATCTTGGCTATGCTTTTTCACATCTTCAGCTACAGCTTTCATCTTATTGGCCTCAGCTATGCTAGTTTCGCATGTTTTTTGAACTCTTTGCATTGCATCTATACGCTCACCGAATTTCCTCTCTATAGCTTCTAAAACGAGCTTTAGCTCTTTAACCTGCATTTTTTGCGACTCTTGAAAGTAGTCTTTACACTCTTTTATGTTTTTACTATTATTCTCTATAGAGATATTCACATTTCGCAACACCTCATCAATATTATGCATATATGTGAGACAACCATCGCACATAAAGCGCACATAGGCATTGTCCGCAAGGACTTTTTTGCTGAACTCATCGAGATCAGAGCATTTCTTTGCCCAGTGAAACACTTTGCCGCATATACCTTCACAGCGGATTCCACTCTCACCGCGTATTAGGCCTTTGCACTTATGGCAGTCACCCATTTTCTTGGCTGACACTTCACTGCACTTTTGAGTGATTTTTAATTATTTGCCGACGTCCCAAGCCTTGTCGCACGGTGTTATCGACACCTGCGTCTATTATGGTTCACAATTCGTTATTTGTGTTTGTATGATGTGTTGTGTTTACTAGAGGTAAAACACGAAGCCGCTGCTGCGCGCCTTTTCGCCTATCACTATTCTCTTCACTTTCACCGTTTTCTTCCTAGTCTCAAAGTCCCAATTATATATATGAATCGCTATTTGCATTTGAAATCGCGTTAAGCTAATAAAACCGCAGAATTTAAAAAACTTCGCGGAGCTAACTACAACACGACCTTTTACACCCACAACACCAAAGTATTAAGCTCCAAAAGTTACACTTTTCGTCATTAATTTGGTACAATTTAAAAATCTTAAATATCAACACTGATTCAAGGTATAGTTAACCACGAAATAAACGAATTGTTAACATAAGTTTTTCCTATTGTTTTTAGCGTGAGGTAGCCACATTAAAGAGGGCCTGGGACAATTTAAAAGCCCTTGCACGTAAAGCTCGAGCAACTGAAAGGGGAAATTTGTTACAAACTGGAGGAGGACCACAGGCTTATGTACCTCTGGAAATAGGAGCTATAATAACCATGGTGGAAGACGTGCGTATCTTTGAGTCATCATTATCATATGTCTTTCCGTATACAGGGTATCCTAGACCAACCATCACCACCTTCTAAAATATAGATTTTTTTTTTGTTAATGGAAAACCCAATAATATGAACTACCAATTCGGGGATGCTCTATATTTTGGCCATGTGAGTTACTTCCGGTTTCGACCGCAAGTGGGTTAATCTGACCGGAAGTAAATACATACATGCTTTTATCACAGATTCGGACTCTGCGGACATAACTTTTATAGGAAATGTTTTTCTAGAACAGACTTTCGGTTAAAATAATGTACTTGCGGTGTATTTAACCCACTTCCGATCGAAACCGGAAGTAACTCATACCGTCAAAATATAGAGCATCCTTGACTTGGTAGTTCATGTTTTTGGGTTTTCCATTAAAAAAATGGTTCTCCATTTTAGAAGGGGTGGTCTAGAACACCATGTATATATATAAATCTTTCGTATGCTTTCGCGACTTTAGGTGTAATTTTTTTTTTGGAAATAAATGGTTGCAAAATATTTGCAAAATAAGTTTTTATAGATATTTTTAGCGTAGACGAAAATGAAGCACCTGGAGAAATGCCAAATAGTACATATTACGAAAATACAGAAAATGATAATGGTACTATTCTCCTACTTTACTATTTTAAAATTTTCTAATGGTGTAATCTAACTATTTTCAGAAGGAAACAAAAAAGACAAAGAGCAAGTGCGGATACCAAGGGACTATTTTCGTCGCGAGTCTGCTCTAAGGATTAAATACATCAATCAAGTAGTGCAAACACAGGTACCTACCTATATATTATTTCAAGAATAAAAATCCTGCATATATATGTATATATACACCCTGCTTCACTTGAATAGGTACACATTTTCTCCTAAAGATCCAAGCTTATATCTGGACTTCTGGGCATCAGAGAAGCTTGGTTTTAATTTGATTTTAAAGAATAATTTCGAAGAAAAGTGGTGAAAATGAAGATAACGAAGCAAAGTCGAAATTTTTTCAGCGTTCGTCCTATTCACAGGACCTAAACGTAATGGAAAATATTTGGAATTGGATGTTTCGTAAAATACGGATGTGGTATCCAATACAAAAAGTCTTATATAGTAGAATTGAAATGAATGGTATGCTTTTGTTGGTTAATGTAGTCATTTCCTTGTGTAAAAACCACTGTGCCTATTCAAGTGAATCAAAATAATAAGCGTAATTTTCATGTCGTTTAAAGTGATAAAGTACTCCATACTCCGAAGCATCTTTCTACAGTATTTCTTGTTTTAATCGGGCTTTTATTATAATTTTTCTGTGGAGTTGAATTCGGTGTTAAAAAATTATAGTTTAAAAACTAAAACCTCCCTATTATAATTGCCATTCGTACTGTCATCAGGTATGTAACTTGAGAATAGAAATCGCGGCATCTTTTAGGCGCATCAATATTACATAGTTACATCCCGAGCTAATAAAAGGAAGGTAAAAATGGCGTTAACAGAACATATCCACTGTCTCCTAATAATATTCCTTTTAACTCTCTATTAATAAGTCTTTGTTTAACCGAACTGCTATTGTAGATAAAGCTGTCGTGAGTACTACCGGGCCACCGGGCGACTATATCAAAAAACTTCAGGTTTGGCCCTGCGACGGCCTGGACATTGAGAGAAACCCATCCTTTCCTATTTCTATATACTTCGGAAGATATTCCTCCAGGGCTTCTTATTTTAATATGTGTGCAATCAATGCACCCAATTACTCCAGGAAAATTAGCCAATTCATAAAATTTTTGTCTGCAAAAATAGAAAAATCAAAACCGTAAATATGTATTAACGAGGTTATGAAAGTTAAGCATGACCCTACTTCACACTATTAATATCTTCGGAAGTAAATGGGAATTTTACAAAATCCTTCATTTTCCTTGCAATCGATGCAAAGACTTGACAAATTATTCTTGCAACTGATTGTTGGCATATGCTCATCACATCTCCATCCAATTTCTGAAAAAGGGATTATCATAGTTTTTAACCCACCCTACACTACAAATATAAGTTACTCTACATTTTGCTTGTATGTGCGTAAAAAAACTTCGCATCCCGGTTTGTCAACTATTTGTATATATTAGTTTGAGAGGTCCACATTGATATAGAACCTGATTCACTTTTTATATTTGAGTACTCAGTCTCGCTTGAATTCAGGTTATATCACTGCTTAATCACGCCAATACTAACCTGAAAACTGCCTGTGGCATAGTAGCGCAATGTGACCAGTAACATTATTTCCGGTGCAAATGGTAATCCTCTTTTAGTTGGCTTCAAAAATTCAGAAGTCAGTGTATAATAATATTCTTTATGGTTGCGGGCGTAAATCTATATTGTGCATAAAACTCTTGTACCGAGTACTTCTTAAATGGATCTGAACAATCTCGTATGTACCGTCTTAGTCCAACTTCCCTATACATGCCTGCATAGTCCTCAAACTCTATAAACTTTTCGAAATCATACATACTTGAAACATTTGAAAAATCGAGTTCCAATTAAAAAATAATAATAATAAACAAAACATTGTCAAAATCTCTCGTTAAAAGTTAAGTAAGGGTTTTTCTTTACTTAATTTTAATGTTCATTAACTGACTCTGAGAGGCAATTTTCTTAAATCTATACTGACGAGCGATTTAAGTAATCATTAAATGACTCTGAGTGGGGCTGTTAAAGTTTTTCCATTGCCAGCTGAGGTGCGACAGCAATTTTGAGTGATGCTCTGAGAGCGCAACCTACCTTGGTCCTACCGAGTCAGCCCTGCCAGATGTACGGATTTTCCGTACGATACGGATTTGCAGGGGTGAAAATGGTTGTACGGATTTTTGGAGTGTTTTTCATATTGTAAATATTTGCCTGTTTTACACATATCTCATAGGTTTCTTATATGCAGATCCTGAACTCAAATTTTTGTTTATTATAAAATGCGTTATTTTCGTACTTGAGGGACTTATCTATTAAAAGCTTGACTATTTTTCGCCCGATTTTAAAAATCAAAGATGAGAAGAGGATTTATAGGGCTTTAAAATTATGTATAAAAGTAATTTGGTGGACTTCGATTGTTGGGAGTTTTTGTCGCGTAAAGTTAAACAAAAAACTCTAATTTTTTTATTTTTCCAACTTTAACCATCACTTCAAACATTATACTGTTACTCGGTAGGGTCGACAACCTGCCTGAAAAGTTTTGTTACATGTACATAAACTAGGAACAAACTGCTTTCTAACAAGTAAAGAAGTATAAGTTCGGGCGAAACCGGTCTTTATATACCCGGCGCAGGTATCAAATATCGTCGTTTCAACTTTCTCTGAACAACCTTTGCGTGATAAGTAGGGGTGTTTACTCGATTTCAAACGTTTTCGATAATATGCAGAGTTAGACTTAATTATATAATTGAACCTAGTTAGGTACAAATCGATTAAGTGGATACCGAGGTACAACTTTGTAGCTATAAAGTGGGCGGTGCTACGCCCAATTCCTAAAAGTCTATAGCAGCCTAATTTATTGTTAGAAGATTGTTGTAACTATTAACTTGAAGTAAATTAGCATCCTCAGTTATTGAAATATCGGAGTTTTCGTATTTCTGAAATTCACCGTCATACGGGAAGCGGGTGTCATTCTAGTCCGATTTGAATAATTTTCAACAAATTGCTTTTCCGTACCAAGGTTATTAAGTGCACCAAATTTGGTGGAAATTGATAAATCGGTTACCGAGATACACATTTGTAGGCATAAGAGGAAGGCGCCACGCGTATTATCCAAAAGTTTATAATATTCTAATTTTCTACTAAGTAGTTATTGCAATCATCTATTTTAAGTGACTTAGCTCCAGTAGTTGCCGATTCCAAATTTCGAAGAGTACGAGAGCACCCCATTGCAAAGTGGTAGCATGCATGCAAGAATGATAGAATACAAGATTGCGCCGATCAGCGAGTATTTTTGAGAATAACTTTTGTGTGATGTCATGATTCAATAATACAAGGTTCGATAAACTGACAGTTGTCTCTCTCGCACCGCTCCCTTAGCAGCGATACCGTGTTGCTTCTTTGCAAATTCACTTGGAAAAAGTGTAGCTTTGGTGTGAATTAGAAGAATAAGCTTTTCTGCAATACGTTTATTTGTATATGCATACGAAGCACATTTAACTGATTAAAATATAAATTGTTTTTAAATTGGATGTTTACTTAAATCTCATAGTAGTTTTATTTTAATTCTGAGACCTTTTGCAGTTTTTATACAGCTAAATAGCACATAAATTACGTAATTCACGTAGATATATTAATATTTTGCTCAATACATATTTCGTTTAAAGTGCCAGATTTCCTGCAAATACGTTGGAATTTACAAAAGGAATTTCACTACTAATTGCCTACTTTGCGTACTTTTCTACTACCATTTTCGCACCAAGGGATTTCATTCTTCTCCTTTCTCCGTCCTTCGTAAATGCAACCTTTTGTAGGGGAGTGTCAAGCCGTGGCTGTCAATAATTATCTAACCTTGTATTATTGAATCATGGTGTGATGTTACACTGGTGTAATTGCGAGAGCGAAATGCCAAAACGTGGGCAAGAATGGAAGAAGAAGAAAAAATGTTGCAAGGAAAACGTAAACAAGTTGCACCAGTGTGACGTCATGCAAACAACGATGCTGTCAAATTCGTTAAGAGAGGAGTAGCGGTCCGAGATCGGCGCAACCTTTGTATTCTCTCAATCGTGGCATGCATGGGTAGCAAGCAGCGAAATTATGTATTAAATACAATAACAAGAGACATCAAAAAAAATGTAGTGAGCCAGATGAGAGGGATGAGCAATTCCAATAACATAACAACTAGCACAGGCTTTATCTTGCTATGCTATTTTGCAAAATAAATACATTAGGGCTATTCGCGATTCGGTGTATAAGAGCTGACAAATTTATGCAATTGCAGAAATATGCCATGGATTGTGAGCGACCTTTATTAAACTGTCATGGCAAAGCTTTTGCAAAACAATTTTTGTGCATCAGCTTTGGTTTTGTTTATGAATGCAATGCATAGCATTTTTATGCTATGGATTTTTGGTATTGCAAATTTGCCAAGCCATGACAAATGCAAATGCGTGTATTTTGTTTGTGTATTGCAAATAATTTGCAATACAAATTTGCAATGAAATGATGATAGGCCATTTGCACCGGATCGCGAATAGCCCTATTGGGTTCGACGTTGCATATTATGCAGCGATAGGAAATGTTGTTTCCCATGTATTTTGTTGTTATGTGTTTGCAAGTTATGCAATCCATGCAAACCGTGCTACGTGCAATGGCTTTGCAAGATTTGGAGAATACCCCAAATAATATACTTGCAAACAATTAATAACACTTTGTGATAAATTGTTTTAAAATGGGTGTAGACTTCAAGTTTGTGTTTCAACAAAGTAGGTACTAATTTAATAAATATATTATTATTATTAATATATATATATATATAGTGCTCAAAGTTTTCCATGTATTTTATATGAGGAAAAAAAAAAATTTTCGTAAAAATTGTATAAAACTCTTGAAAATAAATATTTTTCAATCGTAAAACTGTGGTTCTCTTCAGGAGACTTCAAATATTAATATTCAATTGTTTATTTAATAGTTTGCTCATATATTCAAAGTATATTTTGGCCGCTGTGGTGTAGTGGTAAGCAGTGCGCGCTTCCACTCCGCAGCACCAGGATTCAAACCCTGGTCAAATCAACATCGCAGAAAAATATAGAAGAGGGTTTTTTCTTAATAGCGGTCGTCCCTCGGCAGGCAATGGCAAACCTCCGAGTGTTTTTCTGCCATGAAAAACAGCTTCTCATAAAAATACAATCGCCGTTCGGAGTCGGCGTAAAACTGTAGGTCCCTCCGCTTTGTGTGACAACATCAAGGCGCACGCCACAAATCGGAGAATCTCGGCCAAACACTAACATATGTGTAAGCGCCAATCTATTATTATTATTAATTGTTTATTTAACCATTTTTTATGATTAAAGATCTTTTATTGGTTCCCCATTGCAATTTCTAGAACCTATAAAATATAGTTACCCTGAAAAAATTTTAAAGGAACAACTGGGAATCTCCTGAAGATAAGCAAAGTTTTCCTATCGAAAAATATTGATTTTCAAGAATTCTACACTATTTCTATGAAAAGTTTTTTTCCCATATAAAATACATTGAAAACTTTGAGCGCTTTGAGCACTCCCTAAATTTTTTTATTTCAAAATAAAAAAAATAAGGGTAATATTTTTTTTTTTGTATAGAACAATCCTAGGGGCTGGCGGCATTAAAAATGCGACCTTATTTTTATTACATACATTTTCATATATACACACTTTAATATATATATCGCACACCGTCTTCAAAAGAGTCACAACTCAAGATTTGGCATTTTTGAGATTATACGCTAAAAATGTTCGCAGAGCTTTTATATACCATTCAGCAAAAGCTGGATCAAATTTTTGTTTTAATTTGTTTATCATATGCTAAGAAATAGTTTTTCTCATTTTTTGACAAACGTATTATTTTGAGTTGTGACTGTTTTGAAGACGGTCTGCGATATATTTATTAATATATGGTAATAAAAATATTTACATTTGGCAATTCTTACACTTGTCTCTATTTGTAACAAATGACTGATGTAAAAAAATAAAAAATAATAATTGTGATTTTGCAAATTTAAAGCATTTTTTTACAATGGCTGCGTTTCTTTATACATTCCGGATAATCCCATTTCACAGCCGGAATAAACAGAATGCGTTTGAAATATACGTCAACATATCAACAGGAACGTTCTAAAGAACAAATAAACAAAAAAGCTTATTCCAAACGTTCAGAATGAATAAAGAAATGCAGCCAATATGAAGTGCCTTAAAATACTGTTAAACTACTAAACTTTTAAAAAAACGCTTTCAAAAATCCGACCTTATACAAAGGTGACATTTTTTGCGAGAAAAGAAAACGCCATTAGTCTTCAGGTGGCCTTTAAGGCTTCCCCACGTATGATGACACAAAGTGGNCAAACGTTCAGAATGAATAAAGAAATGCAGCCAATATGAAGTGCCTTAAAGTACTGTTAAACTACTAAACTTTTAAAAAAACGATTTCAAAAATCCGACCTTATACAAAGGTGACATTTTTTGCGAGAAAAGAAAACGCCATTAGTCTTCAGGTGTGGCCTTTAAGGCTTCCCCACGTATGATGACACAAAGTGACGGTAAGTTCACCAGATCATCAAGAGTACTATACATTACAGTTAAAAAATAGGCTATCAACAGGCTATTTGGACCCCCACTTACAAATCGTGGACCCCCATATTTGTACACGATAACGTCTCCCGTGGACCCTTGGGGGTTCACCTGGACCAGTTTGGAAATTACTTTAGTACATGGAAAATTTTATTTTCTTTTTCTTTTTTATTTAGAATAACATCTTGTCCGGCTATTTGGTATACAAGTATGTAGAGCTATGAATTTAAAAAATACATTAGGTTTTAGTTGAGATATTCGCTTTTGACCAATATGTAAATTTCCCACTACTGCAAAGATTTTGCCATTCACTTGGGAGTGGCCAGAAGTGATTTGTTTGCTTACGGTTCAAATCGCAGGTAGGGATGTCAGTGGCAAAAATATATCGATGTTTTTCTTTGATTCGATGCATCGAATTGTACATCGATATTTTTCGATGCATCGAAGGGCATCGATTTGCATAGGATTTTCCAGATAATGTTTCTCAACAAAATATGTTATTAGCAAAATTGTAGAAAATTTGAAATAAATTACTGCAACTGAGCTAATTATGTTTCTAACGGAACTTCTTGCAGCCATTTAAATTTTTTGGTTAAAGTCACTTCTTCTTTTTGAACAATTGCAAAACCGGAATGACGGTTCAATGTACCGTAGATGTCAGTTTTCAAAAACATCGATACAACGACTATTTATGCATAGAGTGGAAAATTTTCGATGCATCGAAGCAAAACATCGATATTTTCGATGCATCGATGTTTCTCCGACATCCCTAATCGCAGCTCAATTCGCCCGGATATTTATATCCACGTATCCCCTGGGTAGCGACCAAATACCCATTTGGGAGCGAGCTAATGTAACAAGACGTATAACCCCGCGTGCGCTGGGTTTGGGTCCCTGCGCATTAAACCCCAACCCAATAAAAAAAAAACCATGCCTCGGATGATACCCCCTTCTTTTGATGACGATCACGGCAAACGTAGAAAGGACTATGATTTGAGGGATGGTGTCTCTGCCCGGTTGGTTGATGGTCTCGGGAAAATAAAGACTGACATCACCGCCATCCATGAAATGCGATGGACGGGGCAAGGCAAAGTAAGCGTGGTCGATTTGTCTCATTGCCCCATTTGGCTCATATTCAAGATGTAAATATATTGGTAAAGGTAGGGGCAATATCAACTATTGCAAAAAAAGAGCTGCAAGGTGGCGCTGGAGTCGAGTTATTGGTAAAAATGGTCAAGTGAAGTCAATCGGATACACCAAGGATCAAAGTTAAATTACAACCGTTAAATCAATCACCAGAACGATTGCAATCCTTGCTTTACTGCGACTAAACAGAATAAAAACTATTCTTGATAAATGCCTACAAATGCAATTGTAACACTTCTAAAAGATTTCGTCTGAATAAGTCTCTTTATTGGATTTCTGTGGACTAATAATACTCCGCCATTTTGAAATTGCCACAAATTTTACTCTACTAGGGTTGTTCGACTTTACTAGTCGACTTTCGACTTTTCGATCGACCTTTGAGTCGACTTTAAAAGTCGACCGACTGACGAAGAAAAGTCGACTTTTTAATACAAAAATAAATTTACTATACTCGCATTTAACTCATATATTAGACATAAACTGGTTTACACTCATACTTTGTAAAATACTCACTTTTCCGTTATAAGTTTTCTGAATTAAACATAAAGTGTTATAAAGCTTACTTGTGTAAAGTCAAACGGCGTATAATATATAACCCCGAATCATTTTATGACTTCGTAAACTCCAAACGAAATGTACGTGGGTTTTCTTCCGCCATGAAATATCAAAATACCGTATCTAGTGATAATCAAACAATCTCTAACATGTTCGCTCAGTTGTTCAAATTCATTTATTCCATTAACTCACATACTAACATTGACTTTCCTTTTACACTATGTCCAATTAACTCAATAAATATCCCAGTAATATCTCCCGATGATGTAGTTTATCTTACTTCTTACTAATATTATAAATGTGAAAGTTTGTATGTTTGGATGTTTGGGAAATCATCACGCGGAAACGACTGAACGGATTTGCATGAAATTTGGTACGCAGATAGCTTATAGGCCAGATTGGTTAATAGGCTATTTTTTTAAGAGTTTCCACCTGTTATAAAAGTTTAATTTATTTAATATGCGGGAACGACTGAAGAGATTTGGATGAAAATTTGCACACAGATAGCTTATGACCTAGGTTCGAAAATAGGCTACTTTTATTAAGAGTTGCCATCTGTTAAAAAAGTTTCATTAAATTAATACGCGGAAACGACTGAATGTATTTGCATCAAATTTTGCGAGCAGATAGCTTATGACCTACAGTGGAAAATAGGCTAATTTTTAAGAAGAGTTGCCACCTGTTAAAAAAAGTTTTAATTAAATTAATACGCGGAAACGACTGAACGGATTTGCATTAAATTTTGCACACAGATAGCTTATCACCTAGGTTAGAAAGTAGGCTACTTTTTTAAGAGTTGCCACCTGTTAGAAATGTTTAATTTAATTAATACGTGGAAATGAGTGAACTGATTTGCATGGAAGTTTTCACACAGATAGCTTATGAGGTAGGTTGAAAAACTGCCAAATTTTTTAAGAGTTACCACCTGCTAAAAAAGTTTAATTAAATTAATACGCGGAACAGTCTGAACAGATTTGCATGAAATTTTGCAAGCAGATAGCTTGTGACCTACAGTGGAAAATAGGCTGATTTTTTGGAAGATTTGCCACCTGTTAAAAAAAGTTTTAATTAAATTAATACGCGGAAAGGACTGAACAGATTTGCATGACATTTCGCGCAGAGATAGCTTATGACCTATGTTGGGAAATAGGCTGCTTTTTTAAGAGCTGTCACGTATTAGAAAAGTTTAATTAAATTAATACGCGTAAATGACTGAACTGATTTGCATGAAAGTTTGCACACAGATAGCTTATGACCTAGATTGGAAAGTAGGCTACGTTTTTAAGAATTGCCACCTGTTTGAAAATGAAATTTTGCTCAAAGATGGTTTATGACCTGGATTGAAAAATAGGCTACTTACTTCCTCAACCGGTTTTCCGATCAGAATGAAATTTAGTACACTTACTACGGATTTCGGAAGGATGGTCTTAGACTGAAAGTAAGTCCGATAACTCAAGGCCCCTCCCATACAAATTGGAATTTTCATATTGCATACATATCTCTGGAAGTATTTGTGGGAGAGAACTGAAACTTGGTATAGTGATATGTATCTGAAATCAATGATGGGATTAATCGACTGATGTTTTAATCAGTTAGCTAATTCGATTAAATTCAATCTGATTACAGTTAATCATGATTAATTTTAATCTGACTAATGAGTTAGTCGTAACCGCGATTAAAAAATTAATTTTTAATCTATAACTCTTAATTTGATCAAGTAGGTGTGGTGATAAATTAAGTTATGCTGGAATTTCCCTGTACACACAAAGCAAGTTAATCCGGTATGGCTAAGTCGGGCTTCCTCATCAATCTGAGCAATTTGGTGTGCAACAAACGTTTTACAAACTAGGTTTGTAAAAGTTCCCAGTTTATGTATTACTAATAACAATAATTCTTCTTTTGTATGCTGATTAATTTGGTATAGCTTATTAATGTTATTGTAGGCTTGGTTGATCTATCATGTGCAAGTGCAAGTGAAAACTCTCGGTTTCTGCTTCACTTTATGCCCAACGTTTCGCTAACGTTCTTAGCTTCATCAGGGGCGGAAATCTTTATTGAAAAAACAACAAAAACATTTTTACAATTATAAAACATTAGACAAAAACAAACATATTTTATATGACAATCACATCAGAGGATTTGATAGTCAGAATTAAGGAAGACTTAGAATCAATTTCCCTATGGTCAAAGCGAAACAGGCTAAACTTAAATGCATCTAAAACGCAAGCTCTAGCCTTATCCCATGTGCAATATAATCTTGAAGACGTCTCGCCAATTATCTTGAATGGCTGCGCTATAAAATATGAGAGTGTTGTTAAAACCCTAGGTTTTAAACTAAATGGGGCTCTTACATGTAAGGACCATGTCAATACGTCAGTAAGCAAGTCATACTTTGTGTTGAGGCAGCTATGGAGAACTGCTGCTTATATTCCGCAAACTACTAAACTGAAGCTCGTAAAGGCCTTAATAGTGCCTATAATATCTTACCAAGAATTAGTCTATGGTCATTTAGACAAAGCTTCCCTGCATAAGTTACAATTAGTTCTTAATAACGCTGCTAGATATATTTACTTAAAACGGAAGTTTGACCACATTTCGGAGTTCTCAATAAATATTCTTGGTTGTAGCTTGTCAAAATTTTTCGACCGTCGTTCAGTGCTATTTATACATAGGCTAATCTACAGCCGATGCCCGAACTATCTTTTCTCTAAATTAACATTTGCACAGTCCAGTCGCACGCGTAACCTCATTGTACCACAGTCCAAGTACTCAGTGACGTCAGAAATGTTTTTCGTTAGAGCCGTAAAATTATGGAACCTGTTACCAGTTGAATTAAAATTAGAATGCAATCCAAGGCGCTTCAAATTTGCAGTTTACACTCTCTTTCTATTCTAACCTTCTAGTCGTTTACTTTCAACCCTTCATGTAACTCTTTTTCCCTTCGCCTAAATGTATCTTGTTTTATATCTAATTTTATTTTAAGAATTTGTATCCATAGATTTAAGTTTTCAAACATGTATACTATATATCTGCACTATAAAAGACTAGGTCTTATTTGTGTGTATCTGAATAAATGAAATGAAATGAAATTTGTTGTGAGGAGTTGAAATTTATATCTATAGTGTGTATGAATATACATGTATATCAAAAACTAACAAAACTTACAAGGGTACACTTGTCGTACTGACTGTGTTTTGTAAACACAGTAAATAAGTAGCCGCAATGTCGTTAGTGTCTTCTTTCTTGTTGACTGTTCTTTCTCTTTTTTGCATTATGCGGAGGCTCTCTAGTGTGTATCGTATTTTTTCTCTGTTTTCTCTGTCTAATATCTTTGTATTAGCTAGGTCAGCTGTGTGACCGCTCGTTAGTATATGTTGTGCTAATGCCGTGTTATTTTTCTTTTTTCTTATATCCGCATCGTGTTCTGATAATCGTGTGCTTAGTGATCGCTTTGTTGTCCCTATGTAGATTTTGTTGCACTCTTCGTTTTGTTTACCTTGGCATTTTATTTCGTATACAATGTTGCTTTGTTGTTGCGGTTCAATCGGACTTTTTTTTCTTGTAAATATCGTTGACATGGTGCAATTTGACTTGTATGCTAGAGTTATAATTGTAAAAACGTTTTTGTTGTTTTTTCAATAAAGATTTCCGCCCCTGATGAAGCTAAGAACGTTAGCGAAACGTTGGGCATAAAGTGAAGCAGAAACCGAGAGTTTTCACTTGCACTTGCACATGATAGATCAACCAAGCCTACAATAACATTAAAAACAATAATTCTAATTTTTTTATATTATGTGCTTTATATAAGCGTAAAACACAAAATAATTACTATAACTGGTGTTTGGTTTCAAACTCGGAAAAACTAGGCAAATTAATCAGATTTTATTTTTAATTGGATTAACGATTATTGTTTTAAATTAATTAAACGTAATCGCAGCCAGCGATTATCGATTAAAAAAATTTTATCATTAATCGTTCAGTTGATTACGACTAATTAATTTCAATCGTCAAACGCGATTATAAATCGTTAATTTTTAATCGCTAATCAGATTAACAGTTTGCCAACACTGTGTGAAATCATGTTCATATTCACGGAGAAAAATGGACGTTTTTGGAAAAGAGGCATAGCACATCCCATACTGACTGAATGTTTCATATTGCATATCTCTTCAAATGTTTGGGGTAAAGCACTCAAGCTTGGTATGGAAATTAATATGTATGCATGTATGTATGTGAAACTAATACCATACTCATGGAGAAAAATGAGAGTTATTGGAAAAGGTGGTGTGGCAACTCCCATGCAAATTGATTTTTCTTTGCTGCATATCTCTGGAGGTGTTTATTGCAGAGGACTGGAACTTGGCACCGAGATGTGTATACAAAATTAATTCCATACTCATGGAGAAAAATTTGCGTTATTCGAAAAGGGGACATGGTTCCTCCCGTACAAATTTACTGTTTTGTACTGGTTATCTCTAGAGGTGTTCATGGTAGAGTACTGGGACTTGGTACTAGGGTATGTAAAATCAATTATAAACTCATGGAAGAAGATTACGGTTATAAAAAAAAGGAGTGTGGCACTCCCAGTACAAATTTACTTTTTCTTGCCACATATCCCTGGAAGTGTTTGTAGAAGGATACTGGAACTTGGTATGGAGTTGTGTATGCAAAATGTAGCAATTGCTCATGGAAAAAATGTGAGTTATTAAAAAAGGACGCATGTCGCTTCCCATACACACTAAAAACTTCTTAATACATATCGTCGTCTCAGAAAACGGATGTCGAATGTTACAAAACACGGTTTTGAGAAAATTGACTTTGATGTTTAAGGTCGAATTAATCCGAAACTGTACGGTAGATTTTTGTAACTTTTGAAGGAGACGTAGTTGGTGTTATTAGTTTTGATTTCCCATATTTTTACATATAATATCTCTTAACGTTAATGAGAAAATTTACTTTTCATTCCGTATACATTTGTCGTAAGTAGCGTTTACTCACCACTTTGTTTTGTCCACAGAACATACGACAATAGTAAAGTATCTATTTCAACGACGATGGTATAATTTGATGAAAAAAACAGACATATTTATTAAATAATGATTACTTATTAGAAAAAACATAACAAAAACATAATCATGTATTTAATAAAAAAAAATCTGTACATCTCTTATGCTGTAAATATGTTACGAACATACGTTTTCTTTATATAAAAACAAAAAACAATACTTAAATTCAGTCTTTTGTACATTTTTATCTCTTTCATTTCAATGGAGACTCAGTGCAAGCTAAAATTTAAAAATTTAAAATTTTAAAATTAGTTACTTAGTTTAATTTTCAATTTTAATTTTATCGTTATAGTAGAGGACCATCCAATTGTCGTAAGTTCAAAGTTTTGCGATACATACGACAAATGTTTTATGATTAAAAAAGGATTACATTTGTATGGGAATTTGTCGTATGTGCCACATACGACAAACGTTTTATGATTAAAAAAAAGGTACGTTTGTATGGGAAATTGTCGTATGTGACGCATTTTCAGCACATACAACAAAAGGCATACCCAATCATTAATATTATGTAACATACGACAAAATGCGCACGAAATATCTCAAAAACTAATGGAGATATAAAAAAATGGATTGCAGAAATCGAAAGAGCATGTCCAACTTAGTAAATCTGCATCAAAATCCCAAAATCGTGATTTTGCACATTCGTCATCCGTTTTCTGAGGCGACGATATCTCTGGAAGGATAGAAAATCTCTCGAAGTATTTTAAATATGATATGGAGGTTTTTTTTTATAAGTGCAGTACTGACAGAATAAATTTCATTAAAGGGAAAAGGGAGAGCCGGGTTCGGCCTTATAATCTAAAGCTCTCTTGAGGCATTTGCTACGGTAATGAGAAGTGGTATTTTATCAAGGCCAGGTTACTAAATTTGAGTTGGAAATATTAGAACCCGCCGTGGCACTTCCAAGAAGGTTACACGTTCACGCGTCGTATACCTGGAACCATTTTAAGGTAAACTTAGAGGGATTGATATCTTTCGTATTTTATAATTTCAAAGTTTTAACCTTAACTCGCTTAAAAAATAACGAGCTATAACGAAATGGGTACAGAAATAATATCTAACATCTATAATTTTTTTCATATTTGTATAAAGACGCGGGGTGAAACCCGCGGGTATAAGCTAGTCTGTAATAAATAGTTTATCAGATGATGTAAAGCTACAATTAAAGAAATGTATTTGCTACAATCAGACTCAAACAGCATGGCTTACTGGTGTAAAGTAAATCTTATGCCTCTAAATCATAAGAAATGGGAAGTAATGTGCTTCTCGCGAAGAGCTGTTCATCCCTCTTCTTATACAATAGGTAACCATAACCAGGAACAGGTATACAATTTTGTGGACCTTGGTATCGCAATGGATCCTAAGCTTAACTTTAATCTTCACATTAATGTGACAGTCAACAAGGCTAAAGGTGTATTTGCATTTGTGAAACGAAGGTCAATGGATTTAGTGACCCTTATATCACTAAAACCCTGTTTACAACATTAGTTAGACCGATTCTGGAATACGGTTCGGTGGTTTCGAATTCAAGGTATCAAATTTACTCAGACAATACAGAAACAATTCAAAAACAATTCGTGCTTTTTGCTTTAAGAAATTTCCGTTGGCATTCTCAATATAACCTTCCGGCTTATACGAGCCGATTAAAACTTCTTAATCTTCCTACACTTGCCAGTCGCAGGAAAATGCTTGGTAAAATGTTTATAGTTAAATTACTGACAGGCTCATTTTCAAGTCCGCTTCTTCTAAAAGTGGTCTTTAGAATATCCTGTAATTTAGTGAAATTCATTGCTGGGTAGAAGACAAACAGACACTAAAGGTGTTCTTACGCGATATGTATTTGCATGTGGACATGCCACTTTTTACATATTAAAGTCAACATATCGTGTAAAGGCAAATTGGATTTGTTTCTGTTCAAAGTAGAGGTGCAAAACTATCGATGGCACTATCGATAGTATCGATGTTTTTTTATTTTTCCCTACTATCGATTGTTTTTTGGTCCTATCGATAGTCCGACAGACATGTGATTCAGTATTTACTTTAGTTTTATTTCTTCTTTTCTTTTCATTTCTCTTAAACTTCCAAGTTGAACTAAAAATTTGATAGCTACTTTTTTAAAAGAGTAATGTCAAATTTCGAAAATGACGGAAAACCTTGCATCTTTTAAAATACCGCTAAAAAACTGACACAAATTAATTTTTACCAAAACTTTCAATATTATCTATGCACCACTATTTACTGTTTAATAAAAGGTAGATAAAAACCATTACTTCTCAGATAAAAAATGTTTTCTTCTTCTAAAATTGAAATTTACTTGATGAATGCCTTATATATGACGGATGATATCGAAAACCACAAATATAAAATTTCAGTACGCCCAATTTTATTCCATTTCAATTCATTTCGAATTTTCAATAACTTTACTTCTAACTTAACGGTTAAACAATTAAGAAAATTGTCCAGCAGTTTACAAGGTTATCGAAACGTAATTTCGGAATATATTCTTAAGGAAATCTTCATACGAAAATTGAGCCAAAACCATATAAATACGATACTATCGACGATATATCGATAGTTTTGAAGATAATATCGAAAACTATCGATGGCCTGACTATCGATAGTTTTGCACCTCTAGTTCAAAGCAGATGCATGTACATATGTTTCTATTTTCATCTGACACACAGATATAATCAACTGAGCTTAGTTTATTTCGTTTTCAAAGAACGTATTTTTAAATAGTTAAATAAAGACTTTGACAGACATGCGCTATTACATATGTATTGAAAAGGTCACATTTACAGATGCATATACATATCGTGTGAGAACACCTTAAAGGATTTTTAAAAAATTTGAAAATTGTGCCAGTTATACAGCATGACAATGTTGGCTGTGAGAGTTTTTGAAAATACCTAGTTAAAATTTTTTAAATGTTCACCAAAAAAATTTCTAAAAAATTTCTTGAATCGATATTTGCCTTTCCGAAAGAGCTGCCGTGTATTGGTAGAAGTTTAAGTGCCACTTTATAAACGTGGAGATATTCTCTCTTTAAAGTAGCCGAGACAGCTTATGGGTTGAGATTATGCACTCGACTAATGTCGCATCTCAACTAGAGCTACAAAACTATCGATGGCACTATCTATTACTATCAGAGCACCCGACGTCGTTCGAGGTAAACAAATGAAAATATAAAAAAGTAATACAAATATTCAGTTCAGCACAAATAAATGGAAAACTATTTTCTTTAACTACTATATATTGATCATCACTTTCTGTACTAAAAATCTAGTTCCATTACTAATATAAGGTGGATTAAGGTAACGATAAAATTTTTAAATTAAAATTAGTCTACTATGGTAGATTCCGTTTAGCTTCCTACTCACTTAGCTGTTTTAGTATAGCTGCACTTTTCCGGTAGAATGCTTATTTCAGAAGTATTTTTTTTCGTTATACATGCACATGTTTCGTTTAACATCATCAAAATGATTTAATCTGTCCATTTCAAAATGGTCTAAAGACTGTTAGGTTTCCAAAAAATACAGTTTTATATAACCGAGTGGTTTAATAGTTGAATAAATATTTATCCCCCTCTTAAAATCACATTTATATATACTTTATTCTAAACACCTCCCATATACAAAGAAAAACATACATAATTTCAGGTTCATGTGACCTATGGTTCCTAATTTATGGCTGGTTAAAAATTCCACCCCTGTGGGATGTGACACGCCCCCGTTTACAAACTCATTTATATATGTATACCTTACTATAAACACCTACCATAGATATGTCTGCATACCAAATTTCAATTTCATGTGTCATATGGTTTTGAAGTTATAGCTGATAAAAATTTCCACGCCTATGGGATGTGCCACGCCTCCTTTTACAAACTCATTTATATATATATCTTTTTATAAGCGCCTACCATATCTATACCTGCATAACAGATTTCAAGTTCGAGGGGCTTATGGTTCCCAAGTTAGAGATGATAAAAAATTTCGCGCCTATGGGGTGTGTCACGCCCCCTTTTACAAACTCATTTATTTATAGCCTACTATAAGCACCTACCATAGCTATGCCTGCAGTCCAAATTTCATGTTCATGTGACTTATGGTTCCGAAGTTACAGCTGATAAAAAATTGCACGCCTATGGGAGGTGTTGTTTATGTATTTATTTTTTCTCCCTATTATAGGCCCAGGTGTCATGGAAATACTCCGTCCGTCCGTTTAGGCTGCAACCTGGCACCAGTGATCGGACTTTAAAAAAATTCTGTGTGGTAGAATCTGGGGAAAAATGTGGTAGCTTTNTATGGTTCCGAAGTTACAGCTGATAAAAAATTGCACGCCTATGGGAGGTGTTGTTTATGTATTTATTTTTTCTCCCTATTATAGGCCCAGGTGTCATGGAAATACTCCGTCCGTCCGTTTAGGCTGCAACCTGGCACCAGTGATCGGACTTTAAAAAAATTCTGTGTGGTAGAATCTGGGGAAAAATGTGGTAGCTTTAAAAAAAATGTGATAGATCTCTGGGTTTGGATCAAACTTTGTACAAAAATTAAAAAAATTCTGCAAGGCTTCACCTAAATGGCAAAATTTTTAATTAGACTCTAAAAAGATTTACTTTTAGTATAATAAAGTGCAAGATTGGAGTTGCTAAAAATTGCGTAGAGTTTTGGCGATATTTTTCCTTGACAGTGTAAAGCAGTTCCTTTCATATTAAGATATTTTTCGAACATATTTTAAGAGATTTCTGCAACCTTGCGGAGTGCTGCCAGCTTTTCTTTTTATGACATCACGAATAGCGAACAAATGTGGTACGTTCCAGAATCAGCTAATTGGGATTTGCCGATTTTGACAATTCTCAAGTAAAAGTAAACGACGCCTCAGAAACCTTAGATGCACCTAAATTTGCTAATACTTTCACAAAAACGCGGTTTTTTAACATTTTCGCTATTAATTCTTTTTATAAATCATATATTTTGCAATTCAACACAATAAAACCGCGAACCTGTCGAAACCTGTCGAAAAATTGATCACTGAGAAAATCTACTACTTTACAGTTTATTTTATCCTCCCATTCGGCTTTGTTCACTTTTGCTTGAGAAATTTCATCGTCGCCGGGAATGCGGAATCTTGTGTTATATCGTTCTTGTTACCAAGGTTCATAGAATTGAAGGTTAAGACATGGTGCTGACAAAAATTTGTTCTCCTCCAATGAAGTATNAAATCATATATTTTGCAATTCAACACAATAAAACCGCGAACCTGTCGAAAAATTGATCACTGAGAAAATTTACTACTTTACAGTTTATTTTATCCTCCCATTCGGCTTTGTTCACTTTTGCTTGAGAAATTTCATCGTCGCCGGGAATGCGGAATCTTGTGTTATATCGTTCTTGTTACCAAGGTTCATAGAATTGAAGGTTAAGACATGGTGCTGACAAAAATTTGTTCTCCTCCAATGAAGTATTTGCGAAGTGAGTTCTGATTGGCTGAAATATTTTACGAAGAAGGAGAGTACACATAACACAGAAAATATAGTTGCCGTATAGCATATTTTAGGAATCCTTATCAAATGGGCATTTTTGATATAAAATCGTGGCAAAGCTTATTATAACAACATAAAATGTTATAACTTCGCGTGAAACTGGATTAACATAATAATATTCGTACAATAGTAACAAATGAAATGTAAATCGAGTGCTTATTGAAATTTACTTGTGATTTTATTCTTGAAAGTGAGTAGAACACACTTGCGCATTTTTAAATAAAAAGCGTTCATAACATTGGCAAAATTTCGCTACCGAAACTGCAATTCATCTTTAGACATACGGTAAAACCTAAAATTAGCATTTTCAGCGTAATTTCTGCAATCAAAAACAGCACACTTAAATTTGTAATAATTTAAATAAACTCAAAGACGCACAAAAATGCACAAACTTCAACGCAAATTGTCAAACGGTAAATATCAGGGTTACGCATATTTGAAATAAAACTAATGTATTTTTGACTAAAATAGTGTATTTTTATAAGACAATGTTTTTGGAAACTGGCAACTCCAAAAATTGAGCCATCTACGTCATCAAGATGGCGGCCATGGCTGATGTCGTAACCTTGTATTCTATGAACCTTACTTGTTACCGTATCGTGTTTAGTGTTGGACAATTTTTGCTCTTAAAATTAAGAAAATTATGTCAAGCAAAAACAAAAAGTACTCAATAACGCGAATATGTGGTAGATTTCAGACCTTAAGTGATAGATGTGGTAGATGCTCAAAAAAGTGGCAGATCTACCACAATGTGGTAGAAGTCTGATCACTGCCTGGCACATACATTCATACTTCCACTAATATATAGTAGATATTTATCCTTCTCTTAGCGTAAAATAAGTTTTGGGAATATCTCGGCCACAGGGCCACCTATCGTGTAAGTTTTAGGTCCAAATATTTCTTTTCAATTGGCTAAATTGTATTCTAAATATGAGCAAGATCGGCAAAAAAATGTAATTTTTATGAACATTCCGACCCTAGCGCAACCTAGCGAGAACATTTTCGGTCAGAATATTTCTTTTCTAGGTGCTGACACATGTTACAAATATCAACCAAATCGGGCTAGCCATTTAGTAGTTTAGTGACATTTAATGAACAGAAAATTCAATGAAATTGTGAAATCGTGACATCTCAGCATCCTTAATTTTTCGGCAACAACAAAAAAGTTTAAATTTTTTTAAATCGAAAAACCTTCTACACAGAAGGTCCAAAAAAGTAATTTTTACAGAATTGAAATCGGTTCAGCCGTTTGGTCAGGCATCGTGGTCATACGAAAAACTTTTAATTTTTATATAAATAGACTAGCAGACCCGGCGAACTTCGTCCCTCCCAAAATAAATTTTTTGTACACGGTCAAAAATTTGGGTTTAATTTTTAAACCGCGCTGGGACTACTGCCTTTTTTAATCTTTTATAGTCTACTTTTTAAACCAGTCAATAGTTTTAAGCAATTTTTAATATATTGTGGTTTAAATTTTAGTCCAAAAAGTTCGTGGTTTAAAAATCAAACCAAAATGTTTTAATTCTAGTTTCTAGGTTTCATATATAGAAAATTTGGTTTAAAATCTAAACCGAAATTGTGTTGATTCAAACTCAACATATGAAAGCACATTTACATGCTTGGCTGTAGCTGAGTGTGCAAAGCTGCTTGATACAATTGGTTGCTACTAAGGCTGTCCGGGTTCAATCCCCATCAGACGGAGAATAAAATTAAATTTTTATTTTTATTCTTAATTGTGAAAATGTTTGCGTTTAAAATTTAAACCGAACTGTTTAAATTCTATACCCAACATATGTGCCCTCTTTTTTTTAATTTAGAAGGTTTGTATTTGAAACTGGATTTATGTAGTTTGGTCATATACATATGTAGTCCAAAAAGTTTAAAATTAAAACGAAAATTTTTAACCGTGTATTGAAACATTTTGGTCCAACATTTTCACCAAGAGTTCACGTTCATGATTTTTAGTGACGCATTTGTCTTCTAATATTACGGTTTGGTGGTTGTCAGAAGGCATATTTGCCGTCTTAAATAACTTAGCAAAACTGTACATGCATACAAATATACGTAATAGTTTCAATGCGTTTGAAAGGCGTCACGTCCCCTTTTCAAATAACCCCAATTTTCTCTAAAAGCATGGGATTGATTTCAAATATCCCTAACTATACCATTTTCGAGTAATTTACCATGGGAGGTGCCACATCCCTTTTTCCAATAGCCCAAACTTTTCTTTATGACCAGTCGCGTTTTATATATCTTGTACATACCAAGTTCCAGTACTCTTCCATGAACACATTCAGAGATATGCAGTATGAAAAATTCGATGTGTATGGGAAGTGCCACGCCTCCTTTTCCGATAACCACAATTTATCTCCATGAGTATGCGATTGCTTTCATAAACATATCTCCATACCAATTTCGAGACCTCTTCCATGAACATTTTCCGGGATATGCAGTATGAAAAATTCGGTTTGTATGGGAGGTGCCACGTAACTTTTTCCAATAACCGCAATTTTTGTCCATGAATATGCGAATGTTTTCATATATCTCCAAGTAACTTTTTCCAATAACCGAAATTTTTGTCCATGAATATGCGAATGTTTTCATATATCTCCAAGTAACTTTTTCCAATAACCGAAATTTTTGTCCATGAATATGCGAATGTTTTCATATATCTCCACACCATATTCGAGTAGTCTACCATATACACTAAAGTGGTCCAAAAATGTAGGTAAAAAAAATAAGGCCGAATTTTTAATGCCGCCACCCCCTAGGATTGTTATATATCGAAAAAATATACCCATATTTTTTTATTTTGAAATAAAAAATAATTTAGTTAGTGCTCAAAACGCTCAAAGTTGTCCATGTATTTTATATGGAGCAAAAAATCTTTTCGTAGAAATAATGTAGAATTCTTGAAAATCAAGATTTTTCGATCGGTCCTCCAAAGCCCTTAGAAAATGCAATGGGGGGACCAATAAAAAATCTTTAATCATAAAAAATTGTTAAATAAACAATTGGATATTAATACTGGAAGTCTTCTGAAGAGAACCACTGTTTTCCGGTCGAAAAATATTGATTTTCAAGAGTTGTATATCATTTCTACGAAAAATTGTTTTTTCTCTATATAAAATACATGGAAAACTTTGAGCGCTTTGAGCACTCCCTAAATATTTTTTGATTTCAAAATAAAAAATAGGGGTATAATTTTTTCGATATAGATCAATCCTAGGGTGTGCCGGCATTAAAACTCCGACTTTATTTTTTTGGAGCACTCTAGTGAACACTTCCAGAGATGTATGAGAGGTGCCACGCCCCCTGCACCTAGCGGTTGAAATATACCTTACATCCAATTCTCATACCTAACACAAAAAATTTCATAAAGATCGGTCGAGTCGTATAGGAAGAGTTCGATTTTTATATGTATACTAGCCAATGCCCGCTTACTTCGCGGCGCCTAATAAGAGCTTTTGCGTTGGCCAATGCAAAAGAGCATTTAAAAACAAAATTAGTCTGTAAAGTCTAAATTTTTGATTTAAGTTAAGGCGCAGTATCCTCCTCACACATAGGTCAGTAATAGTAACGCTGTGATACCATATGGAATACCAATCCCTTTCGGTGTCATGAGCTTTACCTGTGGTCTTATTTCCACCTGTGACATCTCTGCCAAGCATGCGTAATTTTTTTGTATGATCTTGCAACTACAACATTGGTGCGATGCGTATGCTAATAAAAGTTCTTCTAGGGAACATCAAGAGCACAGAGTTTTCTGTTATAGGAGGGCCAGAATCCTCGCCGTCCCACAGGATGAAAAGTTTTCCGGTACATTGCTAAATGAGTCGTGTGATCTCTTAAGTATCTTTCAAATGAAGCAATTGATATACCTACGGTGATCTATCCTTGTTAATTCACCACTTTTACAATTCGTAGTAAAATTTATGAACTGATTTCTGGGTAGATGCAAGACCGCATGATCGTGCATGAGGGCGCCAGAAAAACATAACCCTATCCTTCATTTAGACATTTGAAAACTTAATATATATAACTTAAACATAGGGCCAAAGCAGACCAACCACACGGGGTTTCTATACATTTCGGCTGCAGCGCCATCCATTGGGTTCATTTTCTGCAAAACCATTGCTTACCATAAAATGAATACGTGTTATGAATTTCAACCTTAACTCCAGCGGCACTAATCGGGTAAATTTTTATCAAAAGATTTTTTAATAATACAGGTACATAGCTCACATTTAAAATTTAAACGAAATCGGTAAATGAATACGATTTTTATAAATAACTCTACTCCAGCACCACCCTCTAAATTACCGTTATATGGGAGGTAGGCGTGGTTATTGTTCGATTGTAAAAATTTTCGGCCATTTGGTATGCTGTAGCAAGACTAACAACTGTGCCAAGTTTGGAAAAAATTGGTGTAGCGGTTACCAAGATATGCACATGTATCCATAACTGGGCGTGGCTACGCCCATTTTCCAAAAATGTATAATATTCTTATTTTTCGTCTAAAAATTATTGCAAATATCAATTTTGAGTGAATAATCTTCAGTAGTTACTAAAATATCGCAGTTTTCGTATTTTTAAAAATTACCG
>NW_016159070.1:75195-86395 GCF_001687245.7 Rhagoletis zephyria
AGTTTTCTAGTAGCATGTAATTGATCCATATATGTATTTAAGATAACCTCCGACAATCTGACGGAACTCTAGTCAGTGTTTTTTGAGTTTATTCCGAACAACGAAAACGGCTATCATTTTATGCAAATAGGTATGTAGATAGGACAGTTTATAGCGAAACTCGTAAATCAAAGCTCCATTCTTTGTGAAAAATTAAAAAAAATTCTTCAAAATTTTCAAATAAATTTTACCTTACCTTAATACTAAAGACAAAGTTATAATAGTTAATTTGATTTAGAACTCTAGTAGAAAATGGTTCCCAATCGAATGATACTTGCGCGTTTACGTAAATGTATATCGAGCCAGACTTTCCAATAATTACCACTTGTCGCCATAACTACGGTATTGATAACATATGTAGCTGTGTAGAATTTCAGGACGTTAGCGTAAGCAGTTCCAGAGATAAGCTATATGAGAAGTTCAGTTTGTATGGAAGGAAGGAGCCACGCCCCCTTTCCCAATGCATTTGCAATATATGCATTAGTGCTAAGCTTCAGTTCCCCAGCGTAATTGGTTTTAGAGATATATTTGTTTTTTACGTTATAGTCTGTATAAGAATTTTAGGAATATCCCGAGCTACACACCGAGTAAATTTTTGGTCAGAATATTTATTTTCAAGGTGTTGCCAAATATGAACCAAGTCGGTGCAGCCTTTAGTAGTTTAGTGAAATACATTTTAAAGAGAACTGTATGAAATTGTAAAACGTGACGTCTCAGATTTGTTAATTTTTTGGCAGCTACAACGAAAAGTTTTAATTTTTTTTTAGCGAAAAACCTTCCACACAGAAATAAAAAAAATTAAGTTTGTGGTTATATCAAGGCGAAATTTTGAGAACGGTCCGTTGCTAACTCTAAATATAAACAACGCCGCACTGGAAAAAGCTAATACGTTCAAATACCTAGGAATAATGATCGACGATAAACTAAAACAAAACAAGTAAGAAAGTCTAAGTTCGGGCAGAGCCGAACATTAAATACCCGGCGCAGGTACTAAGTATATGATTTTCACCTTTGCGAAAGCTACCACTACATGGCAAGCCGGTATGTATCAATTTTGAGTAAATTAGCGTCCTTAAATTTCGAAATATTGAAGTTATATGGGAGGTAGGCGTGGTTATTGTCCGATTTCGCCCATTTTCAATACCATTCGTCGTACTCCCGAAAGAAATGCACATACCAAGTTTCGTTAAGATATCTCAATTTTTACTCGAGTTATCGTGTGCACAGACGGACGGACGGACGGACAGACAGTCACCGCTTAATCGATTTCTCTTTTCATTCTGATCATTTATGTATACATTTGTCTATATCTATCTCGATTCGTTTTGCCTGTTACAAACAACCGTTATGTGAACAAAGTTATAATCCCCTTGTGCACAAGTGCGCTCGGGTATAAAAAAAAATGGATCCTACATTTTCAATTAGAGCTCTAGCAATACGTACATCGGTGAAAACTGCATTTAATTCCATACATTAGATTTTGCGTGATACACTTACAAACATACAGACAAACATACCAAAATATTATATTTGGCTTCTGTTGATCTTATAAACCCCCTATTAATTTTTCTTTAACATCTATTATGTACAGGTATCGGACTGTTGCAATTTTATTATTCTCAAATACTCTCGTTTGATACCCATATGGCAACACTTAGTTTATATTATAAATATAACTGAATTAAAGTTTTCAAATAAGTGGCAGCCCGCTTCAAGAATATTTTCAAAAGTAAGCTTCCTAATCCTCTTTAGTTTAATGTTCGCATTGCAATATTTCATTTATTTTACAAATTTGAATGAATACAATTTTTCAATCAGTTGGCAAATCCCCTAAAAATATTTTCAGCATTAAAATTTCCTAGCCTCTTTAGTTTGATGCCAATATTGCAATATTCAATTTATGCTATCAAATAAATTAAATTAAAGTTTTCAAATAGGTGGAAACCTTCCACAAAAATGTTTTTAGCTGTAAGCCTCTGAAAATGTCTTTCTTTTAACAGCCATATTGCAGTATTCACTTTACCGTTATTTGGCTTCTGTAGCTTTAATAAAAACCCACCATATTAATTTTTCTCTAAAATCTGTGAGGTACAGACATCGGTCTGTTACAATTTTATATAGATTATAGATTTAATTTATTTTATCAATTTAATACAATACAACTTTTCAAACAGGTGGCAGCCCTCCCTAAAAATATTTTCGGCAATAAAATTTCCTAAACCTCTTCAGTTTGATACCCATATTGCAACATTCAGTTTATCTTATAAATTAAATTAAACGTAAATTTTCAAACAGGTGGCAACTCTAAAAAAATACTTTTGGCTGTAAGCCTTCTTCAGCCTCTTTCTTTTGACGCCCATATTGCAATATTCATTTTTTCGTATCAACTTACTTAAACTCCAATTTTCAAACAGGTGGCAACTCTCCAATTTTATTCTTCCTATATTTTAAGATAGACCTCTAGCNAAATCCATGCATTCGTTTTCGAGTGATGCGCGAACAAACATACAGACAGACAGACAGACAGACTGACAAAAATTCTAAAAATGGTTGATTTGGCTTCTGGTGCTCTAATAAAGACCCCCCACATTAATTTTTCTTTAATATGTATAATGTAGAGACATCGACCTGTTACAGTTTTATTATATGTATAGATGAGATAAGCACGATTCGAGAAGCATGGAAAAAATTTCGATGAAAAAAAATTTTTTTTCTCGGGTTCACAACTATCCTATCTTCTAAGTTGGAACCAACAATACACACCCACAAAATTTCATCGGTTAAGCGGTATCGGAGATTGGCGTAAATGAACACAGTGACACGGGATATTTATATATTAAGATACCCTACTATAAGCACCTACCATAGGTACGTTGGCGTACCAAATTTCAATTTCATTTGACTTATGGTTTTGAAATTATAGCTGATAAAATTTTGCACGCCTATGGGATGTGCCACGCCCCCTTTTACAAACCCATTCATATATAAGCACCTACCATTGATATATCTGCATACTAAATTTCAAGTTCGTGGGACTTATTGTTCCGAAGTTATAGCTGATAAAAAATTCCATGCCTATTAGATGTGCCATGCACTCTTTTCCAAACTCATTTATATATACCCTAATATAAGTACCTACCATTAAAATGGCTGCGTATGAAATTTCGAGTTCAAGCGACTTAGTTATAGCTGATAAAATATTCAAGGTCCATGGGACGTTCCGCTCCCCCTTTACAAACTCACTTATATATAGCCTACTATAAGCACCTACTATAGATAAGTCTGCGTACCAAATTTCAATTTCACGTGACCTGATTCCGAATTTTCCACGCCTATGGGATGTTTCACGCAGTTATATATGTCTTACTTAAAGCGCCTACCGTAGATATGCCTGCACACCAAATTTCAAGTTCTTGGGACTTATGGTTCCCAAGTCATAGTTGATAAAAGGGTCCACGCTCATGTATATATAGCCTGCTGTAAGCACCTACCGCAGATATGTCTACACACCTAATTTTAAGTTCATGTGACTGATGGTTGTGAAATTATAGCTGATAAAAACTTCTACGCCTATGGGATGTGCCACGCCCCCTTTTACAAACCGCTTTATATATACTTTACTGTAAGCACCTACCATAGTTATGTCTGCATACCAAATTTCAAGTTCATGTGGCTTATAATACCGGAGTTATGACTGATAAAATATTCCTATGGGATGTGCCACGCCCACTTTTACAACCTCATTCATATATACCCTACATATATAAGCACCTACCATATGTATGACTGAATAACAAATTTCAAGGTCATATGACTTGATTTTGATGACGGATTTATAGCTGATAAAATATTCCACGCCCATTGAATGTGCCACGCCCACTTCTACAAACTCATTTATTTATACCATACTATAAGCACCTACCATATATATGACTGTATACCAAATTTCAAGTTCATGTGACTTATGGTTCCGAAGTTATGATTGATAACAAAATTCACGCCTAAGGGATGTGCCACGCCCACTTTTATAAAGTCATTTATACATACTCTACTGTAAGCACCTACCATATATATGACCGCGTACCAAATTTCAAGTTCATGTGACTTATAGTTTCGAAGTTATGGCTGATTAAAAATTTCACGCCTATGGGAGGTGCCACGCCCCCTTGCCGAATCCCAATTTTTTTTACCCAAGGAAAACTTAGCACGGTGCGTAGGCAACTGGCTGAGTCAGCTGGATCCTGTGGATCGAATCCCACTGAAAGAAGTCTGATGAGGAAATGTGGTGATTTCACTTCTACCATTTACACCTTACAAATATACATAGTTGAAAACAAAAACCAAAAAATACAAAAAAGTGCAGTTTTAACGTTAAAAACATTTTAAGGAATTGAGTAACATTCATAAAATCAATACCAGCTGTACTAGAGCTGGTAAACTATCGATGGCACTATCGATGGTTTCAGTTTGGCACCACTATCTATGAATGGTAGCCACTATCACGATACTACACTGAGGGCAAAAAATATTAAAATCAAATAGAAACGTAATTGATCTTACTATAAACGTCAACGAAAGTACTGTATATTGGTAAATATTCAAATCAATTACGCGCATATTAAAATGAACGCGTTCATATTGAAAAAGCATCCGTGAAGTGAATAATCAAGACAAAAACTAAAAAAAAAAATTTATTTGCATGTTGCTTGCAGTGGAATTCGAACCCGACCATCTCCGGATATCAACAACTTGTGGCAAGCCGCTTTGCGCACTCAGCTACACCCAAGCATATAAATTCGCTTTCAAATGTTGAATATCTATCAACACCACAGCACGGATAAACATGTACCCTGCAAACCATTTTTTCAGAGTATTCTGCATTGTAAAGAAATTTAAAAAAATTCGTTAAGATTTAATTCGATTTTTGCCGAATTTTCGAAAATGAAATAAATTACGCACACTTCCATTCTTTTACGAAATTTCGGAAGAAAATCTGTGAAGCAACGAAAATAATGGTGCTATGTGAAGAATATCTTTCAGAATTTTTCCAGAATTTTCTTTATTTTTCGTACAGAAATTTCTTTACGAGTTCGTGTCAACCACTTCATATAATTTTCTTTGAAAATTCGTAAAAAAATCGTTACAGAAATGAGATACTCCTAACGATTTCCTTAAGATTTCGGGAACTTTGGTTTGCAGGGTATGTACTATGTATGTATGTGTGTGTTGTCACCATGGTGCATGGCGAGTGCACTCTCAGAGCGGCGCTTTGCATGCTTGGGGTATGTACACTTTACATATATATACATACTCAGATGTGAACAGTAAAATACGTGCGTAATAAACTTTGTATGAAAATATTATTTTTAAATACGAACATTTTTAAACGATAATAAAATATAAAGTATTCATTTTTACTATGCATTATTTCCCTCAGTGTATCGGAAACCTTGATCAACAAAAAATTGCCAAAAATCAACAGTAAGCCCTAGCTGCTTCAAACTACAAAAGTGCATACTCAAAAATTTTCTAACAAATCAAATTAAAAAGCTCGAAATTGTGATTACTCGAAAATCTTGAATTTTCCTCGGTTTTGCAAATTGTTAAAAATTTAGACTTGCAACGTGTTATTTTTTTGAAGCCCAAAACTATCGAAAATATCGAATGGTCCAATCATCGATAGTTTTGCAGCTCTGAGCTGTACTAAATAATTGCGCGCTAGCCACACTCTTTGGTGGCGCAGTTAAATACTTTTTCGCAATTTTCGGCCTTTCTCTTCTTATTGCGGCAAATACGTCCCGCTTTCCTCTTCAGCTCCCTGCAGGGATCGCTGGGTAGCACTGTAGGCGGCATTTTTTCTCTGCAGCTTCTTGACGTTCCTCATCGTGACAACTTCTTCGGCGGCGGTATTTAATGAGCAGGAAATGTGGTTCCACAGCTCGCGTATGTCGGTTTGTTGAAGAGTGTTCTTAGAGAGCAGGCGTGTGTGTAGAGTGGTGAATAAGCTTTCCTTGCATTATTGGGGGCACATTTTTTGTTGCACACAGGCGGGTACGTATCTTGGCTGCAGCAAAATAGTGATCCGAGTCGGTGTTTTGACCTCTGAGTATACGGAGGTCTAAAACACTGGAAGTGTGCCTTCCGTCTATCACAAGAGGATCGATTTGGTTTCTCGTTTTTCGATCTGAATACAGCCTTGAACTTGGTACTACAGAATACCATATTTCGGGCCCAGTTTCGGGTCTCAGTCTGTTATCAGTCGTTTCGTCACGGAGGCTGACGTACAGACAATGGGGCCAAAGATCCCTTTCTTACGGACCTTTGCATTGAAATCGTCAAGCTCGTCCATCTGGGCGAGGGTACATATGAACGATATGTTGAAGCTTTGATGCAGATTGTGGTTAGACGTTCATCCACCGGGATGAACGCCACTAATCGGCGACGGAGTCTCTTTCCCACTACAAATCCAACACCAAATTTGCGCTCTTTTTCGTGGCAACGGTTGTAGACATCGCAAAGCTCTACACTTACCTTGCCTTGCCCTGTCCAACGCATTTCTTGGACGGCGGTGATGTCAGCCTTTGTCTTCCCGAGGACATAAACCCGCAGGGCAGGGGATAGATCTCCCCCCCCCCCTTCGTCAGTGAAATTAGACTTTTTATTTTTGAATTAATAACACAATATTATTTTACCCTTCCGATTTATAATTTTTTTATTTCAGACTAATGACCAATTATCTTTTAATAAACATATAAAATTATGGTTGGTGGATTATGTATTTGAATATTTGCGAAATACATTAGGCCATTTTGCTTAGTTCCCCACAGTGTTGGGAAATAAAATTGTTCCTTCAGTACGAAATCTATACACAGATCCCCTTCAAGACCAATGATTTGATGGTATTCACGGGAAAGTTTATGTAGGTACATTTACATATTTTACACTTTCAACATAAATGTCAAGGCAGATATTTTAAGATACACTTCTTAACAAGCAATATTTTTAAGTTATTATGAATGGATAAAAGAGACATCTTCTTTGAATTCAGTACTAAAACTTGACATTTCAAGTGCTTGTCAAAACTTTATACATGTTAACTAGATTCGCCTTTAATCTTAAAATTATATAATTTTATTTATTTGTGTATAAAAATGCAGTTCACACTTTAACAAAACCCGTATAAATCCAAAGTTTAATCTTTGCGCAACATTAAAAAAATCAACAAACTTTCGTAAAACTTTTTAATTAGATTTCCTAGAAATACATATCCTGAGTATGCAGTTTTGTAGCCCGATCAATTCAAATAAAGCGCAAGTTTAAAATACATAGCTGCGACTTATCGTTGATTTTTAATATTTATTTATTTTTTGATGAAGGCGTTGCTCATTTTCTTCATTAAAAAAATCGTCGAACATACTTAGATAATATGGAAGAAAATTACCGACATCGTCAAAAATATGCCATACATCAATTGTAAATCACAGCTACTTTAAGTTTGCACTTTATTAGACTAAAATTGAATGAGCTAAAAACTGCAAAATATTACGAGATAAAATTGATATAGAAAGTTCGAAATTTTTACGAAAGTTCGTCGATTTTTTTTAATGTTGTTCAAAGATTAAACTTATTTTAATTGGGTGTTTGTTAAGGAATAAACTATATTTTTATAAACAAATAATTCAAATTAAAATATAATAAAACAAATAGTCAAATCTAGTCGATATGTGAGTGTCGTAAAGTTATGATATTTAAGAGCATCTCTTTCTTAATTAACGATGACACTGTTTCTATATGAAGCTGATTTCGACATTTTGTTTTAATAAAATTTAGTATCGAAAATATTCTTTCAAAACTTGCATAGGAATGTGATGTAATGGTTCGTTCAAAACCTTTTTTCAAAACTTATAAAGGCAAAAACGAGAAGGCGAAGACAAAAAGAGAATAAAAAAATTTCCTGCAGTAAATTTTCAGATTTTTAAAACGGTATAGTAATTTAATTTTTTAAATTTAAATAAAGCATGAAGACCCCATGGAATAAACGATTAGATAAAAAATATATTACGGTAAAACTGGCACATACATAAATATATGAAAGAATGCACTTAGCATTTTTTATTTTTGAAAATATTTGAATTCTTTTATAAAAAAAAGAACAAAATAAAGCATCTTACTTACCTATAGAATGACTAAGCGTATCATAAAATATTCTGGCCACGATCGGATAAGCCCAACTGAAAAATAGAACGAAAAACTATATATGTACATAGAAGTCGTATATGTATCAAGTTTCACGATTACAAAATTGCATATTTGCCGTGTTTTTGCAAAGGTATATACCAGTGTTGGCAACATCTGATTAATGAAGAAAAATTTACCATTAGAAAGTTAATCGCGATTATGATTAAAGTTGCTTAATGGTAAACATAAAAACGACCAATGATTACATTTTTTAATCGTAATCATCGATGATGCGGACAGCACTGATATATGGGAGAAATCTTTTTAATTTTCAAAATCGTACCACAATTATTTCTACCATAAATTATCAATTGTCAACCTAATTTTAACCTATCTACATTTTAACCCGGGGGACTAATACTTTCCCTGAAAATTGGTATTCATTGGTATTTTTCAGCTAAACGGTAAGGTTTACATCTTTTATTAACCTCTCCAAAATATTTTGAACTAAAAACTTCTTAAACTTCTTTTCGAAATCAAGTTGAATTAGATTTTTTAAACAGGTGGCAACACTCCTACATGTAGTTCAAAAATAAAGCACTTTCAAACCATGTCGATCGACACCCATATTGTCATAATTCATTTAACCGATCAAATTATTTGAATTGAAGTAAATTTTTTACCACCTGGTAATTTCGAATATCTCCATACCAAGTTCCAGTACTCCAGTATTTCCTACTTCCAGTTCCAGTAGTAGTTCCAGTTATTTTCTACTTTTTAGTCTATCTATAAAAGCGTGGTATTAAAAAGTTTTTTTATGTTATTTATTTTCATCTGTTTAGTCTTGTCTGTATAAAATTTGGAATAGATATTAAAATTATTCTACGATATTGATAGATTGGTGCTTACACATATGTTAGTATTTGGCCGAGCTTCTCCTCTGATTTGTGGCGTTCGCCTTGATGTTGTCACACAAAGGGGAGAGACCTACAGTTTTACGCCGGCTCCGAACGGCGATTGTATTTTTATGAGAAGCTGTTTTTCATGGCAGAAATTCACTCTGGGGTTTGCCATTGCCTGCCGAGGGGCGACCGCTACCCAAAAATACGGCACTCCCAGCGTCCAAAAACACCTTAAAAGCCTTTCAAACGCCTCAAAACAGCCACTAAAGCAGTGATCGGACTTAATACAAATTCTGTGCGGTAGATTCTGGAAAAACATGTGGTAGATTTAGAAAAAATGTGCTAGATCTCAGGTTTCGGATCAAACTTTTTACAAAAATTAAAAAAAATCTGCAAGGTTTCACCTTAACTTAAAACTTTTTAGTTCGAATCTCTAGAAAAAACGTTTAACTTGGGTTTTGCAAATTTGACAATTCTCAAGTAAAAGAAACAACGCGTTAAAAACTTTAGATGCACTGTAATGTGCTAATTATCACAAAAATCGCCGATTTTTTACATTTTCTTTATTAGGTATTTTTATAAATCATATATTTTGCAATTTAACACAGAAAAATTTAATATTGAGAAAAATCACTGTTTGACAGTTTCTTTTCTCCTCCCATTTGGATTTGTTTACTTTTACTTGAGAAATCTCATCGCCGCCGGAAAGCTTGAATATGTACTATCATTCATGTTATTAAGCACAAATAATTTTGATACGATATGATACCACATCAATATTTTTGCCATTCGATACCGATACTTTTTTCTCGAAAGTTTTCAAACGATATTTTTTGGAATCGAGTACCAGAACCCTTGTATCGTATCGAATCGTAAATGTACATTACAAAGTTAATGTGAATAATGATACATTTGTATGAGAAATTATCAGAAAATAAAATAAAATCGTCAAAATCTAAAACTCTGGGAATTGGGCAAGACTATTTGTATAATTTTTTTTTGTAGTAATATTTGAAATATTTAAAGTTAGTTTTCCAAATTCCAAAATATAAAAATTTGTCCTTACTAAAATTTCTATTGAAAGTCTTGTTGTTAATATTATTTTTAAACATTCCATTTCTTGCAAATCTATGTAGTACGACAGCGACGACGAAGCTTACTTACTTTGGAATTTATATGTAAAGCAATATTGATATATTCTGAGCTTTAAAACGCAGAAATGTGAACTCTCTTAGGTTGGTATGTGGCGCGCCTTCAGTGATGTACTTATTAAAGTGCAAAGTGTTATTTATTTAATAGAAAATGACTCCAATATTCAGATTTAATTTTTTGAATTTTGTATCGATATTTGGAATATCGAGTCTTTTTATTACGATATTTTTACAGCGACACTGTAAATGAGTACTATATCGACAGTTTCGGTTCGATATCGTTTCCCTACTTGTTATCACATAGTGTTTAGTGTTGGACAATTTTTGCTCTTAAAATTAAAAAAATAAAGAAAATCATGGGGAGCTAAATTATAACTACTCAAAAATGCGAATATGTGGTAGATTTCAATCCTTGTGTGGTCGATGTGGTGGATGCTCCAGAAAGTTGTGGATCTACTGCATTTAAAACTGTTCGCTACATAGCTTTCCAACTGATATTTACCAGCTGATTGGTTCACTGATAATACATCGTTTTCAAAACTATTTTGCTTTTTTGCTTCTAAACCCTAAAAATAAATATAATTTTAAACATGTCGCGTATTTACACCAACTGCCACGTTAAAAGCGACTCCTATGTGTCATGCTGGCTTTGCGATAGGATTGCTCATATAAAATGTGCTGGTTTGAGCGGTAGAGTATTAGACGCTATTAACGAGGGTAAGGGTCTTCGTTGGTCTTGTCAAAAATGTAGATCAACCGAAGTTGATTTATTTAAATTCTTCAGGCAGTCCAGAAATGGTTTTTCTGAGATCGGGAAGGATCTGTCGGCGCTTGTTGAGAAATTTAAGCATTACGAAAAAATGTTTAGGTCTTTCACTTGTCTCGACGACCCTCCACACTCTGAGGATAGCCGAGAAAATAAAGGTGGGC
>NW_016159070.1:87355-97802 GCF_001687245.7 Rhagoletis zephyria
GTCTATAATGTCAACTTTAAGTACTCGAATGGGCGTAATGGGCTACTTAGCCGTATGGACTCTAGATCGTCTAACGCTCGAGCAATATGATAAATAGATTTTGAAAATTTATGAAATTGTATATTTTTGAAAGACGAAAGGTGTGTAAAAACAAAAACAATACGAATAAATCATATTAACTTTACTAAAGGTCTGAAATCATGAAAATTCCTTCAAGGAAATGGCAGAATTGACTTTGGAAACAAGGTTAGTCGTTTTATTAAAACAAGAAAAAGGAAATACACACCTTTCCTAAAAACAAACCTAATGAGTAATAAAATTATAGTTAAAAAAAAAACAACAACACGCTTTTATTACAATAAAAATTAAAAAAAAAAATTATTGATTTAAAGATTCGTTAAATAAGGATATGAAGTTCCCTAACTTGATGATATTTAACCTTTTAAACTAGCTTAAAATAGGATTAAAGTAATTGGCATTGAAAGCATACAGCACCCCATTGGTAGAGTGCTTCGGTTGTACGAATTTGTTGTAACATCAGGAGTTGAAGACTTGCTCTTGCTGCTAGTCTATTAAAAATTCCTCCAATCAAGTCGTAAGCATATTTCCCATGTTAGCTTACAACAAGGTTCAATTCTGCTACTTCTTTGAAGGGATTTTCATGATTTCAGACCTTTAGTAAAGTTATTATCATTTATTCATATTGTTTTTGTTTTTTACGCACCTTTCCTCTTTCAAATATATACAATTTCATAAAATTGTCTGTAATGTCTATTTATCATATTGCTTGAGCGTTAGACGATCTAGAGTCCATACGCATAAGTATCCCATTACGCCCATTTGGGTACTTAAGTTGACATTATAGACAATGTTTTTATGTAAAAATAAAGACTTTTTTAAATGCTATATTCAAAAAAAATCAAAAAGACAAATGTATACTTATTTTTTTTTTGTTTTTGATACGTTGCAGATTAATGTACAAAATGTACAATTAAAGCCCATAATAATACATTTTTATCATTAAGTTTCGTGAAAAGGTTTCCAAGATACAGCGCTTTAAAGAAAGGTATGTATAACGTTTTCTTAAAACTTAAGTCCCGTGTAAATAGGCAACCCTACGTTATATCGGCAAAATATGCTGCACGTATATTCATGTCACCTAGACCTTCAATCTCTTCAACTTCCATCCAAATCCTGAGAGGTCGCGCACAGAGGTGGCCGCGGTGACATGAAATGCCTCTATTCTAATATTTAATACTAATACTTTTTCGCAAAATAGCGTATTGCCACCCTGAAGAATTGGCGTGCTGGCTGTTCGGTTCACCCAGCAAATCGTGCTGGCTGTTCGATTTCGAAAATTCTCTCACTCCGTGCTGTGCACAACAACAATTGCACGGTGATTGCCAATCGAAATTGGTGGCGTAACCAGGGATCCCGTTTGGATCTAAATAGATCTAATTGGATACATTTTTAGACGAATTTTTGCGGATACTCATTTTTTCCGGTCAGTATAAAAGTGGATACTTTTTTAAATAAGCCAAAATTTTATATTTCCTATAAAGTTTTTTTCGTTCAAAAATCGATTTTCATTAAAGATGGTAGAAAGCATTACGTTTTCTAAACGTATAAATAATCGCCACTTAAGCGTGAAATTAAAGCATTTTATTTTTTGTGAACGAAGCAATGAACATATGAAGAGATCTCACCAAAATAGGTACAAGCGCAATTGATTTAATTAACTTAAAAGGATGCTTTAAGCAAGATCTTAATATACATACATATCGTCGTTTAAAGTACAAAACCGCGTATCAACAAAATGCAAAGCCGAGTATGTGACGTTGCATAAATTATTTTCTAGAGAGTAAAAACACTTACATATATTCCAAAATGGTTCTTTTTTTTATAAAACAATCGCATTTCTGGCTAGTATATTTCAGGACGAAGCCAAGAGCTTGTGTGAGCAAATCCAATTTTTGGCAGCAAATGTCAGTTACGCGGTTTTGCAGAATGACGATACGCGGTTTTGTAATTTAAACGACGATATATGTAAAGTAAATTATACTCTTTCTGTAGTAATCTCTTTCATATCACACACTCTAAAAAATATTTGTTTAAATTTGCGCATATAAAGATAGGTAACCAGTTTCCTCTCTTAATGAATGCAAATTTAAACACTGCTTGCTTACTTTTACTTATCATATGTGTGGCGTAGAACAAATTTCAAATTTGTTTTTTGAGTTTTAAACATTTATTGTTCACATTTTCACAGTTTACACATAAAATGTTTAAAATTTCCTCTAAAAAATTTTCTTTTAAATTTACGCATATAAAGAGAGGTAACCAGTTTCCTCTCCTAGTGTGTGCAAAATTAAACACTGTCTGTTTACTTTTACATATCAAATTTGTCACGTAGCGCACACAAGGGGTGGGTTTTGGGGCTAAATTTATTATGATATAAGAAATTTTGATAGAAAAAATTTTCTTTTCCATTTCTTGTGCGTCATTTTGTAAGAATTTTTATTTTTTCTTGAGAGCTCTTTGAAGTTTAACTGCGAATGAAAACATTGTCTTAAAAATATGCAATGTATACTCACTTAGGGCCGGTTACTCAATGTCTGGTTAAAACTAATCTGCGGTTGAACATCGTTATCGACGTTTTCGACTCCATGCATACAACAGGGAGTCGGTAACGTCGATAACTATGTTTAACTGGAGATTAGTGTTAACCAGACATTGAGTAACCGGCCCTTACTGTTGGTTTTTACATTTTACAGCCTAAAAAAGTTTACCACTGATATGTACTTAATAAGCATTCGAAGATTTAATTAGCTAACTTCGAATTCGTTCCACCAAAGTGAGCTACATGATAAAAATACAAGTTCAGTTAAATTTTCGTTATTCGAAGTATTAAAAAATGAGAAACCAGAAATCGACGAAAACAAATAAAAAAGTGTAAAAATTTCGTGAAATTATTTAAATTATTTATATTAAAATTATTTTGTAAAATTTTGTATTACTTTTAAAAGTTGAGTGCATCTTTAACCGTTAATTTTTTCATAATTTAATGATCGGATCTAAACCAAATTACGAGACGACCCTTAAGGTACCATCTTTCCGGTAGAAAAAATAATTATTGGAATCGGTTCACGCGGTGCAAAGTTATGCGGTGGAATAAATAAAAGAAGTAAAAATACTCCGAAGAATTGATAACCTCCCCTTTTTTGAAGCCGGTTTTAAATAGTCTGAGTTCTTTGTAAATTTTATGTAAATAAAATGCAATTGATGATACTTAAAAAGTTTATTTATTTATTTCATACTGTAAATAAAACTTTCATAAATGTATTTTAAAGAGCGAATTTTGGGTATTTGCTGATGATATATATTTAGAAGTATAAACCCTTTCCCCCTAAAAATATATTCCTGCGTGCGCCCTCAGTATTTATTATTTGTAAAAAATATATTTTTACTTTCAAAATGTTTGTAATTTTAAACATTTCATTTGTATATTTTAAACAACTCATGTTCAAAATCAAATCTTGAACATCTTGTGCGTATACTTGAACAGATTCTGGTTGAAAAATAAACACTTTTCAGTAGTAGTTTTACATGCACTTTTTAGAGTGCATATTTTCATTTGTTAATTTAAAAAGAAAGAAGATTTCAATGTAGTTTAAAAAACTAAATTTTATTTATTTAAGGAAACTTTTATGAGGTTTACTGAAAAGACTTTAAATACACTCTAAAAATTTTGTTTATTTGCGCATATTGAGAGAGGTAACCAGTGTCCCCTTTGATGTATGCAAATTTGCAAGCCGTGTAATAAAATTAATCATTGCCTGTTTACTATTACACATAAAATGTTTAAAATAAAGTAATGTTTATTATTAGTAGGAAATGTACTTGTAGCTTGAAAATTTTTGCAATTTTAAACATTCTATATATGTGTATATTTTAAAGATCTCAAGTTCAAAATCAAATACTGAACATCCTATACGCATATTTATACAGATTCTTGTTGAAAAATAGATACTTTTCAGTAGTAGGTTTACATGCTCTTTTTAGAGTGTACTTGCTATTTATTATATTTACTTTGCAAAATACTTCTGCACAAAATATGTACTTTATGAATTGAAATTATGAAATGTTTGATTTTATGCACATGTAATCCAAGTCCTTAGCATAGGTTAAATTATGTCTTTTTCATGAAAATGTTTGGATTTCTTACAAGTTATGAGATGTATATGTAAAAAAAAGAAAATTGGATACATTTGGATACATTTTTGGCTTGGTCAGGGATACATTTTCTTGAGACGGCGCGGCAACACTGCCTGCAATGCTGACTATTTTGTGCATGCGGCAAAATGCGTTCAATGAAGAATATTCTAATCCTCTTGTGTTGATGTCATTTGTGTTTCCGAGACTTGGTTTAGACCTGAGATAAAGGACGCACTTTTTGACATAAGCGGTTACACGATTTATAAGACGGATAGAAAGGTTAAGAAAGGTAGTGGTGTCTCTATGTACTGTAAAGTTACCTAAAAACTCGGTTTGTATCAGGAACATCTGATAGCGCTACTGAGCATTTGTTAGTTGAAGTGTCTAGTTCATTCTCCAAAGTCCTTTTGTTTTGTGTTTATAACCCTCATAAATGTTGTAGTGTGAATGAATATTTTACTATGTTGCCATCTGTCGTTGTTGATTATAATGATATTATTTGTGGAGATTTTAATGTGAATCCGTTGTGTAATGACTCGTATATATATAGATGTGGTTAATTTATCGGTACCTACAAGGTATGGGCAAAACTGTTGTCCCAGCCTGCTCGATTATTTTATTGTGTCTGATATGTCAATAGTTTTAAAATTTGACCAAATCTCATTTATCTCGGACCATGATTTTATTTTCTGTGCGTTTGATATAAAGTTTGACCGACATAGTTTAGTAACTAGTCCGTCCATCTTTCCGGATTATCGTTTACTGAACGTAACTAATCTTTTAAGTGACTTATCGCGTATTAATTGGTCTACTTGCTGGGCTCTAAGCTCAGTGCATGAGAAATTACGATTTTTAAATGAGATTATCTTAGACCTATATAGGATTCACGTACCAACTCGCACTTACCGTGGTAGATATCGCTCATGTCCTTGGTTCAACAAATCGGTTCGTGCGTTGAAATGAAATGCAAGTATTATAGCAAAATGTTAGACACCTCACTACTAAATCATGTTCTGTGGCGTAACTTAAAAAACCTTCGTGTACATGTTAGTGACAGTCCTAATTGTTCCCTTAGTCCCGAATACCTCAATAATGCCTTTGTCAGTCGTGTTACCCCATCCTTTGTTAATACTTGCTCCATTCCCTGTCCTTCGCCTGCTTCGTCTGTTTGTATAAATTTTGAGTTTGAAGTTGTGTCAGAGGTTGAAGAAGCAATGTGTATTAATAAAGTAAGGTCAAATGCAATAGGGGCGGATAGCATTCCAATAAATTTGTAAAACTAATTACCCCATAAATTCTGCCTACTCTTACCCACGTCATCAATCATAGTATCACCAGTTGCTAAAATCAAGGCAGCGTGTAATCCTGAAGATTTTCGACCTATTAGTATCTTACCAGCACTCTCTAAAGTCTTTGAGTTATTGATGTCCGGCAAAGTTCATTACCATATTGACAGATTTAGCCTGCTGTCCCCGTTTCAGTCAGGCTTCACAGCAAAGTATAGCTGCTCCACGGCAATACTAAAAATTTTAGATGACATTAGAGGACCTTTCGACAAAAACCAACTGATTTTATTATGCCTATTTGACTTCTCTAAAGCTTTTGACTCCGTGAAGCACGACTTACTTTGTATGAAATTAGCTTACTTTGGCTTCGGGGATTCCGCAACGCGTCTCATGCGGAGCTACTTAGCGGGTAGAACTCAGTGTGTCAAAATTGGCTCTAATACCTCTGGTCTTAAACCACTGCTAGCTGGTGTACCCCAAGGCTCTATCCTGGGTCCACTATTGTTCAGCCTTTTTATAAATGACATATTTTCTGCATGCTATCATGTATATATGCATGCATATGCGGATGACATCCAACTATACCTGTCTGAAAATCACGAGGAAGCAGTTGACCTCTGTACAAGGCTTAATAACGACTTAACATCCATATTTGCATGGGCGAGGTGAAATGACCTGTGTCTAAACACCGATAAATCTTATGTGCTGTCTCTAAAAAACGAATAAATTTTTCAAACGTGCCGTCCTTATATATAGCTGATAAGTGTCTACAACTTGTGTCTAAAGTAGCTAATCTTGGGTTCACCATTAATACTAGTTTAACATGTGACGATCATGTGAACTCGATAGTTAGCAAAGTATACAACAACCTTAGACATTTACGAATCTCTGCAAATTATACGCCGGTCCAGGTTAGGAGAAAGCTTGCGATACAATTAATAATGCCAATCATATGCTGCCCTGAGCTTGTTTACAGTAAATTGAGTACTCTATCTGTTCATAAAATTGATGTAGCATTCAACCATGTTACACGATATGTGTTCGGTTTAGCTAAATTTGACCATATCTTTGGTGGGAGATCCGTTTATTAGGCTGTGAAATATCTGATTTTCTGAAAGCCAGAAACTGCATCTTTCTCTATCGACTTATTGTGCAGAAGGAGCCTGGTTATCTATATGGCAAGCTCATTTTCCCTAAATCAGCTCGAATTAATGATTTGATATTACCAAATTATAATTATCTAACCTCCGCACGGCTATTCTTTGTCAATGCTATTCGAACATGGAAGTCTATTCCAATGGCAACTCGCAGTAGTCTAAATAAAAGCAACTTTAAGGATGTTCTATATGCGTACTTTCGTTAAAATAATTTATGTTGTATAATGATGAGTTTCGCTATCTGAGTATAAAATCTCAAGTTAATATGTATACCCACTGTATTGCTTTAATTGCCTGTACTTTTTATTATGAGTTTTAGTTTTGCTTTGTTATAAGTTTTAGTTTAAGTAACCATTATTACCTTGTTATATCTTTCCGGTTTTACCTTTTGTTTGTTGTACTATAAAAGATCTCAGATCTTATTGTACTAATGATTTAGCAAATAAATGAAAATGAAATGAAATGAAATAATATGCACCAAACCTTTTTGCTGAACCCATAATTTTTTAAAAGGAATTGGTGTTATTCGACTGGTGCGCTGTGTGTCACTTGGCGGCCGATGCGCGGGCCCTTACAATTAAACTATAAGACTACTATTTTGCAGGCTTTTGTTGACTTCATGAAACAATATATTTTCACTATTATCAAGGGATTTGAGAAAAAATATATTTTCGACCCGCCCTAATGTACATATATATTTACATATGTAAATACATACATACATACGAGCACAAAACATTTTGCTTGCATATGCACAAAGTAGACCACACAAATATTTGCGCAAATACCAACTTTTACAAATAGGAATCGAATAGGAATTTTATTTGTATTAATTTGTATTTGCGCAAATATTTGTGTGGTGTATTTTGCGCAATAGTCTTCAGTTCTCGTTTCATTGCAAGTTAAATTATTTTAATATCTGTTGAAAAATTTTATACAGGCAAGACTAAAAAGTAGAAAATAAATAAAGTAACAAAACTTCTTAATATACCACGCTATTATAAATGGACTAAAAAGTAGAAAATCATATTTTTCAGCCCCATAGAATTTGTTTAGATAACTTTTGATTTTGAAATTTTAACAAGTCGTTATAAACAATTTATGAGATTGAAAATGAAAAGCGTGGAGCGTNCCACGCTATTATAAATGGACTAAAAAGTAGAAAATCATATTTTTCAGCCCTACTAACTCTTCTACTTCAGCAGACTAACGACCGCTTAAAATCGATCTCAAATTTGTACTTTCGCTGTAGAAATTTTAGGTATATGTTATGTAGTTTGACTATTGTCAATTAATTCTAATGCTTTGTATTGCATGCGCCCCAAGTTTTTCGTTTTAAATCCCATAAATTGTTTTTGCTAAAATTTCAAAATCAAAAGTTATCAAAACAAATTCTATGGCACTGAGAAATATTTTACTACTACTTTTTAGTCCATTTATAAAAGCCTGGTATATTAAATTTCTATTTTATTTTATTTTTATTTTTTATTTCCATCGTATATTTTGCTCATAATTAACATCTTAACAAAGAGTTCCAAGCTGAAAGCTTTTGTTTGCCATACTTATATGCAACTATCAAAGCACATTATCTCTTAATTTTGAGTAAGGTTATTAAAAGAGATGCGATCAGTAACATATTAATGTTGATTTTAAAAATGAAAATAATCGTGTTAAAATATCTGACATTTTTGTTGGAACGAAAGCTGAGATGTTTATGAAAATTAATGTCAGTTGTTCTGGAATCCTTGTAGTTAAAACCAATACAAGTTTTACATAGAGATTTTGGACCAAATAAATTTAAGATTTGATTTCAAGCGTGAAGATATAAAATTTTTACAAAAATAATGACACCGGACATAACGCTTTCGTTAGGTTATCTAAGACAGCAATGGAGGATATGCCTTCTGACGACCACCAAACCAAACGTGAACGTGAATTGCTGGTGAAAACGTTGGACTAAATGTGTCAATCAAAAAATATTTTTAGCCGCGATGAAGTCCGCCGGGTCTGCTAGTAATTTAATAAGTTACTTTTAGGTTTACGTTTACTAAGCGTACATCGAAAATACGTACAGGCGAATGTATCCCAAATACAAGAAGACGTTTTGAACCGCTTTGCAGAAGATACCCGCTGACTTTGTTTAAAATAATTGGTTATTTTAAGTTTAATTTGTTTAGTTTAAACATATTTTAATTCTTATTACAGACCGCTTTGTGTTCAATATGTCTTATAAAAATTACTCATAACTGTTTAAATACACTGCACCACCTAATTTACCATAATCTTTTCAATCTGGCCATCAAGTCTTCCAATACTTCTGATTTAACGGGTTCTCTGATATCAACAGAACAATAACATGGTTGGGTAGAGGTAGTTATAAATCTGTGTTCGTATAGAATAGTAGCTTATGTCGGGAAGCTGGCTTTAGTATAATGCAGCATTCCTTTTGTTCTTTAAACGACAAGGATGTTTGGCGAGACATACAGTCCGATTCTGTGCACTTGAAAAATACAAAATTTTTATATGTAACCTGTACATTTTTTATTATTTATCAAGAATTGGAATTCTAGCACAGAAATCAAAAGTTGTTTTCTTGATAAATTATCAAGATTGAAAATGATATTGACAAGCGTTTACAAATTGAAATTTCATATGAAAATTGTAAATTTTGTTTATTAAAAAATTGTTTTCTATCATTTAAATACTAATGTACCGGCATTTGGACCTGCGACACACAGAATTTATAGCCGTAATCTATACCTACTCGGTCACGGCAGTCAAAAGCTTTTTGGCTTTTAAATTCATATTTTTATATGTGACAATGAAATCAGTTCCACTCATGTAGAAATCAGTTCCCCTCTTGTGGAAATCGTAGAGCTTTTTATACCCGAGCGCACTTGTACACAAGGGTATTATAACTTTGTTCACATAACGGTTGTTTGTAACAGCCCAAACGAATCGAGATATATATGTAAAATGTGTACGTAAATGATCAGAATGAAAAGAGGAGTCAATTAAGCCATGTCTGTCTGTCCGCTCATCCGTCCGTGTACACGATAACTCGAGCAAAACTTGAGATGTCTCAACGAAATTTGGTATGTAGATTGCCCTTTACCCTAGGTAGGTTGGTATTGAAAATCGGACCGTAACCACGCCCACTTCCTTTATAACGGTAGTTTTCAGAAATATGAAAAACTTCAAACTTCCCCAAACGATAAAGAAAAACAAGCCAAACATAACTCTAGCATACAAGTCAAATTGCACTTTGTCAACGATATTTACAAGAACAAAAAGTCCGATNTTTTTCAATAAAGATTTCCGCCCCTGATGAAGCTAAGAACGTTAGCGAAACGTTGGGCATAAAGTGAAGCAGAAACCGAGAGTTTTCACTTGCACTTGCACATGATAGATCAACCAAGCCTACAATAACATTAAAAATCTATACCAAATTGATCAGCATACAAAAGAAGAATTTATCTTTTCGGAAGCCCTGCCGATAAAATCGTTTTATTCAACACCATACACACAAAAAACAACAAAAATGAAGCATTACTACCAACATATGAAATATAAATACGGAGAAGATACGTGCACAACATTAAAATATTACAGTAAACAAAACCAAAAGCTAGCAAAGCAAAGAGCACAACTAAAATTCCTATTAGAATGTAGAAAGTATGACCTCATACCAAACCATCTGGCAAACAACGTAGTTAACACAACGATAGCCACGACATATCCAAAAATAAAGCAACAAATTGAAACAACAAAACGATCGTACCTTAAAAG
>NW_016159071.1:0-714 GCF_001687245.7 Rhagoletis zephyria
TCTATCTGCTCAGCCAATTCTGTTCCCCTACGATCGTTTGACAGGCTTGCATGCCCAAGATCGTGATGCGCATTAAAGTCACCTATTACCATACGGTTTTCACTTCTGAGGAGCGCACCTATATCAGGGTGATATCCTGCTGGGCAGCAGGTGACAGGGGGTATGTATATGTTAAATATTTCGAGCTCAACATCACCTGACCGGATAGCAATGCCCTGACATTCTTGGGTGGTATCCCTGCGGTCGATGTCTGCTTCGATAAGACGATACTGCACGGTGTGGTGCGTGATGAACGCTAAGCCACCACCATTATCTCGCTCGCGATCTCGACGGTGCACGTTGTACCCGGCACAATTCAACAATGTTGAATTGCTGTGCAACTTCGTCTCTTGGACCGCAGCTATCAATATACCATNAAATCCTGCTCTGTAGCCCGTTTCAGTTAAATTGAAGGAGCTTCATGTGGTTCGGGAGACGTGTTGTGATGTGGGGTGTAAGGGATGTGTGTGTTCTTACTACCGTTGGCTGTGTGCGCTGCTGTGATGATTGCCGCCCTGTGGTGGTGGCGGGAGGCGTCGCAGTTGGGGTCTGCGACCGAGAAGCGCAACACGGGCCTTCGAAGTTCCTCGTCCAGTCTCGCGAGGTACGCAGACCTGAGCATGCCCTAAAATGGCACCAGCCAAGGCAGGTGTTGCACTTGACTGATGTCACATT
>NW_016159071.1:4286-6074 GCF_001687245.7 Rhagoletis zephyria
AATCTAAAGCTTGTTACCGACATTGCAATATTTCATTTATTTAATCAATTTAACAGAGTTAAAATTTTCAAATAGTTGGCAGACCTCTTCAAAAATATTTCCTACAGTCATCTTTCTTAAACCTATTTAATATGGTTCCTATATTTGAATATACCATTTATTTTATCAATTAAATTTAGTTAGATTTTCAACCAGGTGGTAACCCTCCTCAAACATATTTTGTGCTGTAAGCCTTTTTAAAACTCTTTAGTTTCGACACCCACATGGCAATACTTCATTTATTTTATCAATTTAATTGAAATAAAATTTTCAAATAGGTTGCAACCCTTCAACAGTTTTCTTTCTGAAACCTATTTAATTTGACACCTATATAATAAGTTATTTATTTTATCAATTAAATTGAGTTAAATTTTCAAACAGATAACAACCCTNGTATAATAAGTTATTTATTTTATAAATAAAATAACAAACATATTTTCGACTGTAAGCCTTCTTAAAAATCTAAAGTTTGATACCCAAATTACCGTATTTCATTTATTTTTTCAAAATAACTGAGTTTAAATTTTGAAAGATGTGGCAACTTTACTCAAAAATTTTTCCAGCAGTTATCTTTTTTAAACCTCTTAAATTTAAAATCTATATTGTCATATATCATTTAGTTTATCAATTAAATTATGCTAAATTTTTAAACAGNCAAACATATTTTGTGCTGTAAGCCTTTTTAAAACTCCTTAGTTTCGACACCCACATGGCAATACTTCATTTATTTTATCAATTTAATTGAAATAAAATTTTCAAATAGGTTGCAACCCTTCAACAGTTATCTTTCTGAAACCTATTTAATTTGACACCTGTATAATAAGTTATTTATTTTATAAATAAAATAACAAACATATTTTCGACTGTAAGCCTTCTTAAAAATCTAAAGTTTGATACCCAAATTACCGTATTTCATTTATTTTTTCAAAATAACTGAGTTTAAATTTTGAAAGATGTGGCATCTTTACTAAAAAATTTTTCCAGCAGTTATCTTTTTTAAACCTCTTAAATTTAAAATCTATATTGTCATATATAATTTAGTTTATCAATTAAATTACGCTAAATTTTTAAACAGGTGGCAACACCCCTTTAAAATATTTGCTACTGAAAGCCTTCTTAAAACTCCTTAGTTGGATACCCACATAGCAATATATCATTTACTTTATTAATTTAACTGAGTTAAAATTTTAAAATTGGTGGCAACCCTTTTCCAGAAATACTTCCAACAGTTATATTTCTTAAACCTCTTTGAATTTATACCCATATTGTAATATTTAATTTAATTTGGTAGTTGTACTTTAGTTAAATTTTCAAACAGGTGGCAACCCTCAAAGAATATACTTTCGGCTGTAAGCCTTCATAAAATTCTTTAGTTTGACACCCACTTGGCAATATTTCATTTATTTTATCATTTTGACTGAGTTAAAATTTTCAAATAGGTGGTAACCCTCATCAACAATATTTCCAGCAGTTATCTTTCTTAAACCTCTTTAATTTGGGACCCATATTGTAATGATTTGTTTATTTTATCAATATAATTGGGTTTAAAAATTTTCAAATATGTGGCAACCCCCAAATTTTTTGTGATATCATTGGTTATGGTATTACACCGAACAGTACAAAAAAAAAATTATTCAAATCGGTTCAGCCGTTCTCGAGTTTTGACGACCGTGACATACGAACACAACATTTTCAACCGACTTTCAAAAAGGGAGGAGGTTATCAGTTCGTCGGAATATTTTTTTTTTT
>NW_016159071.1:6099-6668 GCF_001687245.7 Rhagoletis zephyria
CTAAAATATCGCAGTTTTCGTATTTCTGGAAATTACCGTTATATGGGAAGTGGGCGTGGTTAAAGTCCGATTTCGCCCATTTTCAATACCAACCTACCTTGGATTAAGGGAAATCTACACAACAAATTTCGTTGAAATATCTCAATTTTTGCTCGAGTTATCGTGTACACGGACGGACGGACAGACGGACAGACGGACGGACAGACAGACATAGCTTAATCGATTTCTTTTTTCATCCTGATCATTTATGTATACATTTGTCTATATCTATCTCGATTCGTTTTGGCTGTTATAAACAACCGTTATGTGAACAAAGTTATAATACCCTTGTGCACAAGTGCGCTCGAGTATATGTCTGTCTGTCCGTCCGTCTGTCCGTCTGTCCGTCCGTCCGTGTACACGATAACTCGAGCAAAAATTGAGATATTTCAACGAAATTTGTTGTGTAGATTTCCCTTAATCCAAGGTAGGTTGGTATTGAAAATGGGCGAAATCGGACTTTAACCACGCCCACTTCCCATATAACGGTAATTTCCAGAAATACGAAAACTGCGATATTTTAGTAACTA
>NW_016159071.1:12143-31656 GCF_001687245.7 Rhagoletis zephyria
GCCTTATAGTCACATTTTATAGGCAAATTTTCAAATAAAGCAGTGGCACCTGGTAAATTCCACTATGGGTGGGATGCAGCATGCAATAACACCATACACAATAATTCCCATTACTTGGACATTAAAAAGCAGTTTCAGAAGTGAACTAGTGTTATTTTATAATTTTTCCTTTTTCTAAACGGTTATAATGCCACCAGTACATAATTGCGAAAGGAGGGGAGGGGCGGGGGACGCGAGCGCGTCGTGGAACGCGGCGCGGGGTGGCGCGGGGCGGCGCGCCAACGCGGACCGCCGCGACGCCGGGCACTTTCAAAATTGTATACTTACAAATCCGTCCATTTAACTTGTTCATGTACTACTTTTTGTCAAATGTAACTGGGTGACTACGTACATATGTGCACTAGTTTGCTTTATTACTCAAATTGTTAAGTATAAAAGTTGGTCTTATTGCTCAACGAGAAATGAAATAAAGCAAATTTGTGTTATTTCACATTCAAATGGGAAATAACACAAATTTGCGTTATTGCCGTTTGTGTTATTTCACCCCCCCCCCGTTTTCATACGATATGAAACATATTACAATTATTCACTACAGTAAATACAAATATAATTGAAGCAACAATTATTACTGGATGTGGCCAAGGAGAAGACGTTTTTCTGCCAAGAATTCCATTAGTTCCCACAGATCTCCCGTTTGAATTTAAAAGGCTTCAGTTTCCTTTGAGGCTTAGTTTCGCTATGTCGATAAACAAATTGCAAGGTCATGCGTGAAGGTGGCTGGACTTCAGTTGGAAGAGCCCTGCTTTACCCACGGTCAATTGTATGTCGGATGCTCACGAGTGGGAAGTCCGAATAATCTTTGTTTATGCACCACACTATAAAACTAAAAATATTGTTTATAAGGAAGCCTTAAATTAAATAAAAAGAAAAATTTAGTTCTAAATAGTATGTATCCTTTTTCATGCAGAAGAGAAGGTTTGCATTATCGTTTTTAGGTTTTTATTTGATCACCCCGAACGACGTCGGGTACCCTGCTAGTATCTAATAAATGGAACTTAGTGGGGATAAGATTGATTAATGAGAAAAGTGGGCGTCTGGTGAAGACTGAGAATAAAGAAAAGCAGAAAAAACAACATAAATTTTTATTTCCTTTAAATGTTTTGATTCGCCATTATAAGGATATTAAGAAGAAACCAAAAATATACACACGTAAATAGAATAAGAATATGTATGTATATCTGTGGTCATAAGCAATAATCGCCTTAGTAGAAAAACTTGAATTCGATAAAAATCGCTTTAAAGGTTGGGATTGTAATGTTAACATTATGGGGAAACCAAAATATTTTAATCTATCTTTTTAAATAGCCTAGCTAACTAGATGGGAGTTTCACATACACATGGAATAGTAGTTGCAGAAAACGATAGGATATATAACTCTATTCTTTCTTAAGTGGACTTAGGCGGTTATTGCTTATCTGTGGTCAATATATGTATTACTTAGAAGAAAAGTCAATAAAACGAAGGTCTACATTTCGTATCCATGCACACATATTTATGTATATTAGACTGCATCACTCCCCATACAAAAAAAAATCGGCACTGTTTTTCCATTAGAATTATAAAATCTATTATATTTTAAGACGTCCACCAAAATATTTCGAAAAAAATATTAAGATTTAAGTGAGCTGGAGCGATTTGAAAATACCTCCAAAGATGGAGTTCTTTATGAATAAAAATAGTTTCTTAAATATTTTTTTTGAAAAAATACCCTCAAATGACAAAACGGTTTAAGCTTAAAAAATCTGTGTAAAAATATTTTTAAAAAATTTTAAAAATTTTGGACGGAATCGTAATAATGAGATTTTTGATGCTGTTTTCAACATACCATTTTTGGAGTTATTTTCAACTCGGTCCAGCTCGCTTAAATCTTAATATTTTTCCGAAATATTTTGGTGGACGTCTTAAAATGTAATAAATTTTGTAATCCCGGCGGAAAAACCGCAACTTTTTTTGGTGATGCAGTCTAATGTATATATATATCAACGTTGGGCAGAGTAAAAGCTCTCTCTGCCCAACGCTGATCTATATGCAGGTACTTATGTAAGTGCATAGTTATTTACTGAACAGTGTTTTAATTTTGGCAGCGAACTTTCTTCCGACGAATTTCTCTGGGCGATTTCTGGTTCTGTTTAAACTTACATGCTTTGTTGAGCGCGTTTTTTCTGTACTGAATTCAACGAAAACTAAGATTCGAAATAGGATGAGGTTCGAAAGCCTTAACTCAGTAGTTCGAATAAAGTGTTATATGAAGGCTAATAGTTTCTGCTGCAAAACGATTCCAATATCAAACAGTATGTTACCAAGTTTGAATAGCTCAATATATGACAACAATAGGAATGTAACTCATTCAGACACTATAGGTGATTTTGAAGAAATTGTGGAAACAGTTGATCTCGCCTTATTATAAGTTTTAATTTAATTTTTAGCGCCGAGCTTTTTAAAAATGGATTGTGCGATTAATCAATTAATATGAGTTGTAATAAATTTAGTAATTGCGCAGTCCTAGTGTAAAATGTGTTGAAACAAATATTTTTAAAAAGTATGCGTATTTTTAGAGAAAATTTTTTGTACATCACTATTATATAAGTGATTTGTGTTATTTATTATTACCCTCTGAAGGTATTATATTCGTTTTTGGTTTTAAAAACTACATTATAAAAAGATTTAATTTTTAAAATAAAAGATTTGTTAAATCGATTTCATGAATTTTATTTAAGAAAAAAAAAATTGGATATTTTTTTTTCAACCATGACGCCCTGGCTGCGGGTGTGAATTTATCAGGGACGTGAACCGGATGAAAAATTTGGTCGGTTCGGTTCAGCGGTTCGAACCGTTTTTGCACTTTTGGATTGGTTCGTCAAAACGGGTTTTTTGGTCTTTGAACCGGGGTTTGGGTTCGGTTCAACGGTTCGAAAAACAAAAAAATTTAAGTGTCAAGTGTCAAGTGCAACAACGCGCAAGGTTAAGGGTCAAGTGAGATGGGCTGCCTTTACATTTGATTTTGTCACATGGTAAAAAACATGGTAGGTATTACTATGTTTAACAAAATGAAGCAAAAGTGGGCACATTTATCTATTGAAAATTGGTTGAAACGAACCTTTAAACCTTTACAGAAAGTGGTTCGGTTTTCGGTTCGGATCAAACATTTGTGGAAAATTTCGGTTCGGTTAATGGTTCAGTTAATTAATAGAAAAAAGCCGGTTTTCCGGTTCAAAACCGGTTCACGTCCCTGGAATTGATTACTTACTCAAGTAAAGCTACCAATTTAACAGGAAAGCTCTTAGCCTGTCTCAAAATAAAGTAATTAGTTACAGGTCGGCCGCTGTGGTATAGTGGTAAGCAGTGCGCGCTTTCACACATCAGCACCTGGGTTCAAGCCCTGGTCAAAGCAACATCCCAAAAATATAGAAATAGGTTTTTTCTTAACAGCGGTCATCCCTCGGCAGGCAATGGCAAACCTCCGAGTGTATTTCTGCCATGAAAAAACAGCTTCTCATAAAAATACATTCGCCGTTCGGAGTCGGCGTAAAACTGTAGGTCCCTCCGCTTTGTGTGACAACATCAAGGCGCACGCCACAAGTCGGAGGAGAAGCTCGGCCAAACACTAACATATGTGTAAGAGCCAATCTATTATTATTAGTTACAGCGGAAAATTTTAGTTTGGCATCCCCTGCGTACCAAAAAAAAGGTGGTTATGGGGGGGTAATAATGAATTTTTTTAATAAATCGCGCGATTTTTAGTGTTTATTGTGTGAAATAGCGCCGAGAGGTTAGTTCAATTTACAAACTTTAACAAATAACTTAAAAACTATAAGCTTGCTGCGGCTAAAAGTATATATATTTGCAATCAGGAGAACTCCCTCTACCGTTCCATAGCTACCTTAATGCGGAACTCCAGGGATGCCAAACTAAATTGCAGCCAGTTACAGTTATTAATTGCCATCCTCGGGCACCACCAAGACTGCTTGGATTTCTATCGTGAATAAAACCTGGATCGGCCTCCTAAGGACTTGCGGGTCCTGCAGTCTGCCACATTTTGTTGCTCGAACCGCCGTCTGAAGTAAAATTTTCGCCTCCCAGTATACCGCAGTCACCTAAAAAATGCGCTGGTGTTAAAAGTCGTTCGGGTTACTTGATACATGCGTGAGTGGCTTTTGGTTTACCACGCTCTCTGCCTCCGTTACTAGGGTTGCAAAATCAAAATAAGAAAGTTTGGCCTTACCAATAGCTGATCTTAGACAATCCTTTATCGTTTTCACCAGTCTCTCCCAGAATCCTCCCCACCATGCTGCTCGTTCCGGAATAAATTGCCATTTAATACCATGTTTCGCGACGAGGCGCTGGACTTCATTTGGGCTCATCATACGTTCAAGTGTCTGCAACTTACGATCAGCTCTCTTAAACGCCTTGGCATTGTCCGATATAATGGTGGCTGGCACTCCTCGCCTAGCGATGAACCTGCGCAAGGACTTTGTACAGCTATTCACAGTCATGTTATCCACCAGCTCTAAATGTACTGCTCAAACAGCGGCACAAATAAACAGCGTTATGTAAACTTTTTTCAACGTATCTCTATTTTCGGCAGCCACGTAGAGTGGAGCAAAGTCGAATCACGTTGTCTCAAATGGGCTGGTCGTGGCAAACCGTTTCACTGGTAGAATGGCCCAAGGTTCTGATGCACTTTTGCATGAAACCTTTTGCAAATAACGCACCGGTGCAGGATGGATTTGATAAGCTGGCGGCCTTGTACGACCCAGAATCGCTTCCTTTTCTTTGTTAACGTTGCGCTAACACCGCAGTGCATCATCCGCTCATGCGTATCCAGTATTATTAAACGAGTTAAGTGTGACCCCTTAGGCAGCAAACTCTTCAGGTGGTAAATGCCCGGATATACGAAGGATTCCATCAACTAAAATAGGGTTAAGACTAATTATTTTTGAATGTTATGGCAGCTCATGCCCTTTCAGCAAAGTATGGAATTCATATCCGTAGAACGATTGCTGCTCCATTTTGATCCAATATTTTTCAACTTCCTGAAAATCTTCCGTGTCGATTTCGCAGGATCCGATAGTCTCTCTCTGCTCACTCTCAGTACGTTTTTCCATACTAAATTTGATACGTTTAAGAAAAATAAAAATGTACGCGGTGATACGTAGAACGCGCTGGAGAGAGCTTTAATCTTTAACTTAAGTAGACTTAAGTAATGATTTTGCTGTGATGCCCCTTTTCAAAAGGTCAGCTAGGTTATTTTTGCCTTCACAATGTCTCCAGTCGTATAAATTAGTTAGCTTATTAATTTCAATTACCTTGGACTTTACGTGTTGATTCGAGCGCTTGCCATTTCCGTTTATCCAATTCAGTGCGATATTTGAATCCGTTCATAAGTTAATAGAGAATTCGACATCCAAAGTTGAAACCAAAAACACCTTCAACCTTCAGATGTCGAAGTTCCCTCCAAGGGGCTTACCCTGTTCTTTGAGCAAATGAATTTTACTGAAATCTCTCCGAGAGCACTTATGTCACGGATATAAGCCACCACTCAATAAGCTGATGGACTCGCGTCTGGAAAAATATGCAGTTCAACCCTTGAGTCGACGAATTTGATTAAAGCTGCCGAATTGCTTTAAACACGATAAATCACTGCACCAACTTTGAAATTTATTAGCAAATGCTTCGGACAGCGGTTGATCCCAATCTACATTTACTTTCCGTATTCTCTGTAGAAAAATTTTTATATTGACCGTAGGTTAGGTTAGGTAAAGTGGACGGCTCTGAGAAGAGTTCACTCGGAGGCCACAAAGCCCCATTGCGATGCCCAGGGGTGTTTCCTCATGCCTATTCCTACATGTCTTTGAACCATTTCGATTCTCTGGCGAATTCAAGCAGTCACTCCAGTGGAGCTTTCCCTAAGGTATCCTGGTTCTCGAAGAAATTGTCCCCAAGAGTGCTGGACATTCATAAAGGAAGAGCTGGACGGATTCTACCTCCTCCTCATTTCTACACCTTCGTTATGCGGTGCTCCGAACCTGGCGGCCATGTGGCCAATTGTCCAGTGTCCCGTTAGTATTCCTGTGAGAAGCTTAACGTTTGGCTTTGACAGCCTTAATAAACTCATGGTTTTCGATCGCGATACCATGCAGGTGTGCAGATTTTCCCACCTGCTGTTGGTGGCTGCCTAGGTCACTCTCTCGACCTCGGAAAACAGCAAACGCAGGGGAGGTTTCACGATCTGGATCGCTTCCCCAAGTCCCATTCCAAATCCTTTTCTAGCACATTCGTCCGCTTTCTCATTTCCTGGGACACCGTTGTGAGCTTGTAGGGATCTTCGACATTCTTTAACGCATATCGAGCTGGTCGTTTCCGACCCTAAGGCTTTGATAGCTGCTTGACTTTCCACGACAAAGGCAAGTTTAGATGGAGCTAGGTCGATCATGTTCACCAGCCTTGCCGCCATGTCGATTGCATATATCTCAGCCTGAAAAATACTGCAGGGATCCGGGAGTCTGTAAGACTCTCTCAGAGATAACTACTGACAGAAGACTCTAGATCCTCTTCCTACGTCCATTTTGGAGCCGTCCGTGAAAATGGGTATTTTGCCATCGCTAAGAGCAACATTAAGTTCCCAGTCNCCTGGTTCTCGAAGAAATTGTCCCCAAGAGTGCTGGACATTCATAAAGGAAGAGCTGGACGGATTCTACCTCCTCCTCATTTCTACACCTTCGTTATGCGGTGCTCCGAACCTGGCGGCCATGTGGCCAATTGTCCAGTGTCCCGTTAGTATTCCTGTGAGAAGCTTAACGTTTGGCTTTGACAGCCTTAATAAACTCATGGTTTTCGATCGCGATACCATGCAGGTGTGCAGATTTTCCCACCTGCTGTTGGTGGCTGCCTAGGTCACTCTCTCGACCTCGGAAAACAGCAAACGCAGGGGAGGTTTCACGATCTGGATCGCTTCCCCAAGTCCCATTCCAAATCCTTTTCTAGCACATTCGTCCGCTTTCTCATTTCCTGGGACACCGTTGTGAGCTTGTAGGGATCTTCGACATTCTTTAACGCATATCGAGCTGGTCGTTTCCGACCCTAAGGCTTTGATAGCTGCTTGACTTTCCACGACAAAGGCAAGTTTAGATGGAGCTAGGTCGATCATGTTCACCAGCCTTGCCGCCATGTCGATTGCATATATCTCAGCCTGAAAAATACTGCAGGGATCCGGGAGTCTGTAAGACTCTCTCAGAGATAACTACTGACAGAAGACTCTAGATCCTCTTCCTACGTCCATTTTGGAGCCGTCCGTGAAAATGGGTATTTTGCCATCGCTAAGAGCAACATTAAGTTCCNTGACGACTTCTGACGTCCGTGAAAATGGGTATTTTGCCATCGCTAAGAGCAACATTAAGTTCCCAGTCACTTCTGTCTGGAAAACGGACATCAAAATTCCGATTGAAATCAGTTTCCGTGACTTGATAGTCACAACTAACGTACTCCACCCCCACACAGGATTGTGGCGTGACCCGTGCAAGTTGTTCCCAGCCTGTTAGACGCCCTGACTCGTAGAGTGCTTTTAGCTGCGGTACTTTTAACGTATAGATCTATGGGTGGAATAACCAGGAGCGTCTTTAGCGCCGCCCTGGCCGTTGAGTAAGTCGCCCCCGTTATGCATAATCATACCAGTCGTTGCACCTTTTGCAGATTAAATAGATGGGTTTCGGTGTCCACCACCTGCCACCATATCAGGGCACCATAGGTGCCCACCACCGTATAAATCCAGTGTATTATCTGCGGTCGCAGACCCCAGTCTTCCCCGATCGTAGCCTTACAGGAGTAGAGCGCAATGAGCTCCTCTTTTTCTCCGCTCTTCGGTATTCTTTTTCCAGGAAAGCTTAGAGTCGGGAATAACCCCCAAAAACTTCGCTTCTTTTGACAATTCAAGGCTTTCTCCATTGAGGGACGGAGTTTGAAATTTCTCTACTTTATAACGCGTGGTGAACAGAACAAGTTCGGTTTTGGAGGGTTTAACCCCTAGACTGTTTCTTCCTGCCCACCCCGCAAGATCGTTAATTGCGGATTATAGAATCTCACTGACCGTGGAGAGGAATTTCCCACGACCAAAATGACTAAGTCATCCGCATAGGCAACGACCTTGACGGCTTTCGATGTGCGGAGCAGGAATTCGTTAAGCACGAAGTTCCACAGCAGGGGAGGTAACAAACCCCCTCCCTTGAGGGTACCACGTGTGGCCGTTTTCCTTACTTCTGCTGTTCCCAGGGAACCATTGATGCTTCTGGTGCTCAACATATTGTCGATCCAGAGAGTGGTCAGTGGGTCCAGTCCTACTACCGCCGTGGAGTAGTGTATGGATGCCAAATTAACTTTGTTAAAGGCGCCTTCGACGTCCAGAAAGGCTGCCAATGCATACGCATTTGTGGGTTAATGCCTTCTCTATACTTCCAACAACCTCGTGCAGGGCTATCTCAACCGACCTGCCTTTTCTGTAGGCATGTTGGGCCTCGCTGAAGTTCTCTGGAGTAAGACATCGCGTGATCTGCAGACTCAGAAGCCTCTCCATTATTTTGAGGAGAAATGAAGAGACGCTGATAGGTCTAAAGTCTTTGGCGGTACTGTGGACCGTCTTCCCTGCTTTGGGAATGAAAACCACTCTTACCTCCCTCCATGGCTTTGAAATACAGCTAAGGAGGAAACTTGCCCTAAAAATGGTCGTTAGCCAGGGAGTTACAGTGGCATTTGTTCGTCGTAGCATGGCTGGAAAGATTCCAACCGGACGCGGAGATTTGAAGGATTGGAAGGATCTGATAGCCCAAGCTACTTTCTGTTCAGTGAATATTTCACCAACTGGACTGCCCTGCCTACGGGTACTAGGGTGTTCTGTCACAGGAGTGACTGTGCCCCCTGCGCTGCCGCACCCAGGGAAGTGGAAATCCATCAGGTGTTCTAGTGTTTCAAGGCTGTTTTCGGTATGCCCTCCTCCTGGCTTCTCCATGAAACCGGGAGGAGCATGGTGTTTTGAGAGGCACCTTCTTAGTCACGCGGCTTCAGTAGTCGTTTCGAGGGCACGTTTCACACACCAGCTGGCTGAAGTCTTTCCAATTTGTCCTACGAGGATTTGGATAAGGTTGTTGTGTCGGTTTGACCGTGAATGGCCCTAGGAATCCCAGCGGATCGTAAACCTTCGCCATCGCTCTCAGAATACTACGCTTGATTTGGTTTCAGACATTTAACATACTCTGATGCGTCTTCTATTTCCACGTTTATTTTATCACTATAAGTATCCCAATTTATTCCAAGTAGCTTCTGTTTAATCGGCAAACCATCACATTCGCCAAGAGAGAATCGTCGTTTCAAATCAATATCGTTATGGTTCCACTTACGTCAATTGAATCCGCCGGCTTTCATTACAGTTATCGCATCGCGGAATAGAAGCTCAGCATCCTTTGATGACTTTACGCTCGTAACCATGTCATCTACATAAAACGACTTCTGCATTGTGTCGCAAATCAAGCCATAATTTGGCATATTAAGTTTCAAGTGCGTTTGAATAGTAGAAGAGAGCAAAAACGGGCTAGACGTTACTCCAAGTGTTACTCTTGACATACGTAATTCAACGACTGGAGGCAAATTTGAAAATGATTCTGGTAACGCCTCGTACCACAAGAATCGGTGTGTATCTCGATCTGCTTCATCAATGGATATTTGTAAGATGTTATGGTACGCATACATGAGAGCAGTAGTGAGTGCAGGCGGCATGACACAATGGGGTGCACTGTGGCTAGTCATGTCAACTGGGCGGGGTTCTTGCCTCACTACTGTTCCCTGCGCCATAGCAGAGAAAATCATGCCTGTCGAACATCTTCACTTCCGGCATGGCCGGAAGTATCGGACGGACGCATACAAAAAAATCAAAAATTCAAAAAAAAATTCGGTTACCACAAAAAAAAGCTGAAAAAGAAACGTTAAATTTAAATATTTAAAATAAACTGAAAATCCAAAACTACGAAAAGAAAATGTAAAAAAAACGAAAATGAACCAAAAATAAAACAAAGGCCGAATATAAGGCACCACCGCTCGTTGTGTGGTGCCTGGTGCTGGTCCTCCCTCATCCGTGGCTACTAGCGCACCCTAATTTCAGTAGCCCCATAATATAAAGGCCCTACATGCCTTCTTAATTAGGAAGAAAAAGCAGCATTACCATTTATATTTCTAAATTTATTAACAATTAATTTTCTTAATATTAATTCCTAAAAGCTAACTAAAATCTAAATCCTAACATCAAAAAAAAGGTAAGTACGCTTAATAACTAAGTAGGTGTACCTCTTAAGTCTATGGTATGTAAGTATAATTAACTACGTGTAGGTAAGCAGTCAATTTAATAGGTAATTCAGTCAGGTCGGTAAGTCCAGTAGCAAAATCAGGTAGGTCAGTTAAGTATATTAACAAAAGTTAAATTTAGTAATGCGGGTAAGCATATTCAGGTATTAGGGTTGCGATTTCGTTTTAAATATTTAATGATTTTTGTTTTAATTTTCTATTTCTTCTTTTCTGTCTTTTGTTTGTATAGCGTTTTGGTTTCCGTCTTATATTTTCACGATTTTATTTTATTTATTTATATTTTATTATATTATTATTGTGGCCATCGCTTTTGTTATTTCTAAATGTTTATTTATACAAAATTATTTTAGTTAAATTTTTATTTTATGTTAATTTATATTAGGTTATATGTCTTTCGTTTCACTAATTTAATTATTTTCATTCATTATAGTTGAATTTATGCTCAGTTAATATTTTATGTTAATTTATTTAATTAATATATTTGCTTATTATTATATCAAAATGTTGTGTTTATTTATCCATTGAAGATGGTACTTTATTTTATTTCGATTTACTTTACTAAAGTAGATTCAATTTGTTTATTAACTGAATTCGATTTCGTCTTACTGAATTGTACTTTAGCTTAATTCCTAATTTCTATATGCCCTTACGTATATGTCCATAAATGTATGTATACCGGTATGTGTACGTGTATGTGTATATATATATTATATATATATGAGCATTTGAATGTTTAGAAAAAAAATTCGCTATTAATGCAGTACCGTATAGATTCTAAGTTAAATTTAAGTTAGTTTTAATTATTCTTTCGTACTTATTTCTTTTGCTTAACTTCTGTATTTTATAAATTCCTCCTTTTTTCTCTTATATCTTGTTTTTTTGTTTAAATTATGGTTTACTTCTAATTACTTCTAATTCTGTTCTTGGTAAAAATTCTTTTTTTCTTGTCTTTATAATTTTTCTTATCTATTGGTTACAGTTCTAAATATTTCACATTGTGTATGGCCCGAAGGACTCACCCCTTGTTGCAGCAGGCCAGTGGTATGGGCCCTGCTGTTGCTGTCGTTACTGGTGGTCGGGTTTGTTGCTGGATACTGCGGTTGTGGTGCCGCGCGTCGTTCTGCGCACTGATATTGCGGTTGTAATGCCGCGCGTTTTGATTCCGCTGATAGGGTGGTGGTGCTTCCGCCGATATGGCGGTTGTGGTGACGCGCGTCGTGCTTCCACTGATATGGCGGTTGTAGAGCCGCGCGTAGTGGTGCGCGCTGTAATGCGCATATTGGTGCAGAATCTGCTGGGGAATCAAAAAAATTACTAGTTACGAGCCTCAGATCAGAGTTTTTAAAAGGTAGTGAAATTTTTATGCGGCAAAGGAAATGTACGTTCGGGTTAGGCCATCCACCGTATTTTTGCGAAATTCAGCTACCTCAGCGAAAGACATCTGTTATATAGAACGATACTAATGTATGAAACGCTTTAATAAAATTACCAAACGATTTCTTAGTTTTATGTAATTATCATTTTAATGACACGGTGCGACACTGAAAAGAACTCTATGTTACCCGGGTGCACTCAAGGATGAACTTTAGCTTAAATACTCAATCTCTACGGCCGACATACATTTACGTGTCTTTATATTTACAATAAATGAATTTCCCTTTTATTTTTTTTTTCGTAGAATACTCACCGTCCTTGCTCGCAGTTGAAGCGTTTCCCAATATTTGGAGGTTTCCTGCCGTTGTTGGCTGCCTCGATTTTTCCCAATGATTCCGGGCTGTCGTGTCCAAATTGGATCCAAAAAAAAAAAAAAGTTCACCCACACTTGTAGTCCCGTGTCTAAATGTTTTTATTTTATTTTAGGTTTAGAAGCGTTTTGTTCTTACCCGTTCCGGTTTTCAGTCACAGTATGATGTTCAAATGGCCGGCGGTGGTGTTGCCAGCAGGTTTTATACCCTTGCACTGCGGAAATATTCCATTTGGAAGAATAACGGGCACTGCGTCATTTGGAATAGTTCCGTTACTCTTCCAACTGGAACTTGCCGCAGTGCAAGGAGGAATGTCAAAAAAAGAATCTTCGAGACTCTCCGGAGTTACCATGCCCCAATTTTACAATTCCGAACCGGGTGAAGACAGCCATTCAGCAGCTTGCATCTTCACTGGCCGACTTCACAGGATAGAATTCATTGATGTTCAGCTGTCAGTTTGGTTGCTAGATATAAGTTATATCGGGGCAATATTGGTGCAGCTTTTTATATCTTGACGTCCGCGTTGGCCAGTATTTTTACCGGACTTAACCGCAAAAAAAGAAAATCTTTGAAAATTGCTAAGTTACATCCAAGAACATATTGCCAAGTGTTTAAACGGAAGACAGACTTTCGACGGATCAGAATGAAAATTTTACTTTTCTCGTCAGAATTTTATCTAGCTCATGGGGCTAGTTAAAATTCTGGCAGTTTGTAAATATTGTATACGCATAATATTGTTGGCGGTAATAAAGCGTGAAAATCAAAATGGGAGCTGATAAAAACCACAGAAAACGTACGTTACTTGCAAGTTATAAAATAGATGTAAATTTGACAATTTCAGTAACACACAACTAGAGCTTCGCACGAGCGTGTTTTTGGGTTGTGTACAGTCCGTATGTCAAAATATGGATAATGTTGTCGCCAGAAAGTTTTGGGTGCAAGGAAAACGTAGCTGTCAACTATTAAGTTACCGCAATAGATGCCAAGATATAAGCCCCGATATATATTGTGCCTACATTCCAACAGCTGTGTCAAGTTACAAATTCCATCCTGTGAAGAGGGGCAGTTGCAGATAACTGTCACAACTATCACTAGCCTCCGCTGAAAAGCGTTTATTAACAAAAAAAATAACCGAACAAACCTGCAGGAACTAGTGACAATCAACGACAGCTGTCCGCAAAGAAACACAGCTATCGCAAAATGGCAAACCTTCCATGCAGTTTTAGCGTTGCCGTCCGCTCTAGAAAATTATTAGATGGTGAAATTTCCGGCACGCTACCGGGTGCGCTATACGCCTAAGAATAAAGTATTTGTATTTTGTACGGCAAACAGTAGACCATAACAAAGAACGCCTCGATGTCAGCAATTATCGCAATCTGGTAGCACCGAAATCGCAGTAAAATCGACGTTAAGTCAGCCAATAAATTCTCACCTGGGTTAAGATGGTCATTAAGAGAAGCAAGGTCATTTGCACTTGACGGTGCGACGAAACCAATACAAATTTTCGTTGCTGTTTTGTCTTCTCTGTATACTGGGCGATGAGGCATATAATACGCGATTTGATCATTATGATTAGCTAATACGCGCTCCGCTATTCCGGCATTAAGGAGTTCTCTGATACCGCAGTCGTACTCAATTAAATTTAAGCGATTTTTCATTAGTTTAATCGTTAGCCCACGGAGCCGGTTCAGTGCTTTCGATTTGTTATTATGTAAGTCTCTTTCGGAATATTCCATGGCAAACTCACTGAATAGCGCCTTCCTATTTTTTCGATTTGGACGTCATGCACAGCAGATGCGTTTTCATTATAAACTGCGATACCGATAGCTTCTAAGTCCCAAAACTTGGTAACATCAACTTGCTCTTCGCGATTCTCGCGATTATGCTTAACGCGCACTTAGAATTCTCATTGTAGCCGGAGCAGCCGTGTATGGTCCAGCCAAAGAAAGTATCTACTAACACTAAATTCTCACCGATATTACCGTTAGTATCCAAATGAAATTTCCAACAGTTATCTTGGCCAATTAGTAGGTTAATGCCACCAATTAAGTTTTCGCTAGATATTCTATTTTCGGCTAATTTTGCTATCAAATGCATAAACTAGCGACCCTCCAAGCGCGGCTCGGGTAAAACGTCAGCGCATTTTATAGGCACCACGGAATCACATATTTCAATCATCTGGTCCGAATATTGACTTTGCACTTCGACATTTACGTGTCTCAACCGAGTTAACTGCTTTCGCTGGTTATTTTCACCGAATGCAAATATGCGGGCTTTGTCGTAACCGACGGTTGGTAGTTTTAGGAAATTCGCCAAAGATTCGCTCACGTCTCTTGACTGCCATGTCCATTAATATACGTGTTTTAGTTTCGCTCGACAAAATGGCTTTCGCGGATTGCAAATAAATATCATTGCTTTCCGGACGCGCTGCCGAATGTAATGTAGTGGAGGTACTATTTACCACCGCGACCGAACTGCTGGAGCTCTGATGCTCTCCCAACGGAGGAATAGCAGTTTCATATCTTTTAGTTTTAGCTTCACTCAATGGCGTTATATGTCGGCCGTTACAGTTGTTGCATTTATGCCATAGATTTTTGCAATACTTCGAACTGTGATTAGGCTTAGCGCAACGATAACACCTACCTTCTCGCTTTAATATATGCTTTCGCTGTTCGATGTCCATTTTGCTTTGCAATCTTTTATGTCGTGATTTTATCGTTTACAAAATATAGAGAACTATATTTCTACTGGTATACATATAAGCCCAAAGCTGTTCCGTTCACTATTTTTGTGTTTATACGCTCTGCGTCGCTCCTTTTGCTTTCTGCTTCTGACAAATGTGCTTTTTCCAGCGATTCAACTTCCAGTTTTATAAACTCCAGCAACTTATTTATTTGCTCACTATCAACGCCACTCTCATGCTCTTTGTCGATAACTGTAGAGTGCAAAAGCTTTTTTGAGGCTCTCCCTTTTGATTTATGAAACTCAATGCGCAACTCAGCAGGTGTAGCTTGCAGAAGAACTGAGTTTACCAGTTTCACATCAATCGCTGAATGTACCGATTTTACGCTCAGAAGCTTTTGTATATACTCTGGATCTTTTTGTCTTTGTCACCGTATACTTCAAGCGGAAGTTGGATTGCATCTTTATAGCAATTGTCCCTTGGCATAAATTTCGCTATAATCGATGCTGCCTTACCTACGAGGGCTTCGCATAAGTAGTTAAATTTCGAGGCTACGTCCAACTTTGGATTTTCGTGTATAGCGTGCTGTAGTATATCAGAATAAGTCACTAACAACAACAAAGCCACACGCCTGTGTTATGTATTTTTGCAGCATAAACAAATTCCTTACTTTGTTATTTTCACACGCTAAACACACAAGCGGCACAAGCTATATCTGGTGCATGCGCTAGCTCTATGTATGTAAATATGTACGACTGCGCTGCTAGCACCTTCATGCTTGGTACATGTAGATATGTCTGTGGATACATTGCTTGTAGCTCCACATTAGAAATGGGTGTTTTGAGCTAGGCACATATGAATGCATGCTCATATGTGCAAGCGAGAGATTCAGTCAGTAAGAATTTTAAGTAAATATGTATTGTAGTAAATAAGTAGTACATAAGATGTTAGAGTATAAATAAGATGATTCCAATAAAGAACAACACAGATTTTGTTATGCGACATGCTAAGTCGCAGCTAAAAACAAAACGCGTTTTATTTAATAATAAAACATTCGTTAGTGCTTATATTGTTCCCAGAACAGTAACTAGTTTTCCAGATTTTCCATCAAATTTCTTAAGCTCCATAGGCTTTAGTTTTGCTCCTCGATAATCAGCCTGCTCCCCGCCATTGTCCGATTCTTGGATCTTTGGAGAATCCGCTGCTGACAAACGCAGTAATATAAATTCCAGTTTCGCTATAATGCTTACAGCTTTTTCGTCGTACTCAAATACCGTTTCAAGCTCCTTTTATTTTTCGTCATCGCCAAAGACTGCTAATATCGCCTCATTCACCCATTTTAATTTTTCGTCAACGTTTTTTATACGCTGAAGATAATTATTAAGGGTTACCACCAAATTATCGACTTCACCTTCTGCCTTCTACCGCATTGCAGAGTTTGGTCAGTTGGGTTCTGCAAGTTGCGCGATAAACTAAGTCCAGTTTAAAATAAATCGCTTCTTTTCTCGCACGAAAAATATTCTCCGCTAAGATTATAAAAATTAAGAATATTCACAGCCGTTCCAGGTTTCGGCACTATGTAGAAAAACGTTCGCTATACAAACCACGTGAACCATATTAAAGAAAAGACGGCTGTATGCTGCGACTGTGAATTTATTACTAACTCAAGTAAAGCTACCAACTTAAAAGCTCTGAGCCTCTCTCAAAATAAAGTAATTAGTTACAGTTATTAATTTAAAAGCTCTTAGCGTCTCTCAAAATAAAGTAATTAGTTGCGATACGATATCGATACTTTTGGGCTTCGATGCCGATATTTTCTACTCGATAGTTTTAAAACGATATTTTTTGGAATCGAGTACCAGAACTCTAGTATCGTATCGAAAGTCATAAAGTCACATTACAAGGATAATGTTATTAACAATTCTTTCTGATATAAATTGGGCATTAAAGAGCAGATATTTGTAATATAGTTAGGATTGCATGTGGTGGAATTTGACCCCGCGACCTCGGTGTTTTAAGTCAGCACATCAATCTCCGCATGCTGTTACAAATATGTTAGTGTTTGACCGAGATTCTGCTCCGATTTGTCGCGCGCGCCTTAATGTTGCGGCACAAAAGGGGTCCCTTCAGTTTATGTCGACTCTGACTGGCGATTTTGTTTTAATGGGAAGATGTTTTTCATTTTCAAGCTTTGCCCACTGCTAACCATTACACCACAGCGGCCTATATACGAGACCTATATTCAGATAAATTTTTTGGATTTTGGTATCGATATTTGGAATATCGAGTCTTTTTATTCCGATATTAATGTGTACCCGATATTTTTGAAGCGATACTTTAAATGAGTAGGTGGGTTCGACCTAATCCTTCTGGCACTGCTTTGAACGCTCAGGCCACTATCTCCTCTAAGGCCCTAGCCTCACTACTGCTTAACTCGGAGTGGTCCACTATCGCCGCCAACGACTCCGGTTCCAGTTGAGAAAAGACCCACCTCATCTTCATCAAATCCGGGATAATACCCGTCTTGGTCTAAAAATCTAGGATAAGACAGGGAGGTAAACCGGGAACTATGAGGCCCTCAAGGAGGACCATCCGCCAAAGTCACTTTTAAGGAGTTGGGTAACAACGGTCTATAAGTTTAAACAAAAATGTTTATGTCTAAATACGGACGCTTATCGAAGCCATCCACCACCAAAAAATACGCCAACCGAATGTTCGAATCACAAAAACCTACTTTTGATAGCTGGGAGTTAGCAGCATTACTAACTCGCCCTATTATACTACCCGGCCTGCTGTCCCAGGGGTCTACCTTCCTACTTCGAATGCGATCAACTATTCGGCTTCGCCTCCGACTTGAATGAGTTTTGGTGCTGCCGACCACCTCCACCTGGGCTACGTTGGACACCCTTGGCAGTTCCGCTTCATGGCCCCAGGCCTAGCACAGCCGAACCACTTTATCCCCTTTCTACAATCTGCTGAAACGTGACCGAACCGCTTACAATTAAAACAACGGGTATTAGGCCTCGCCCTAAACCCTTCGCTGTCCTTTGGATCCGAAACCGCTGAAACTTCTACATCCACCGAGGCATAGGCCAGGTCAGGCCTTGGCCTTGTGACTCGGTGGGAGGACAAAAGCTTCAACTGACGACCTAACCGACTCCAACTTTCTATCTAACGCGACTAGTTCCGCCACTGACCCCGGTGTAACTAGCCCCGACTGGGTTTGATAAAAGGGAAGAAGATTCGCCCTAATGGCAGCCATGAAGATAATGTTTGGAAGGTTGCAGGAGCCATTGTCGGAAAGTAGAATGTTTCCGAAAACGGCTCCTGGAACCTTCCAAACATTATCTTCATGATTGCCAATATGTGGCCTCCTATGGACTCATTCCTACACTGAGTCGGCCTCCGAAACTCGTCAATCAACAGATCATCACAGTTAGACGGCAGAAACTCCAACTTTAACTTTCCCGCCAGTTCCTCTCAACTACCTAACGAACGCCTAATCGACCTAAACCACAGCAGCGCCTTACCCGAAAACAGGTCGACCGCACCTCGAGAAAGTTGGGCAGGGGTCGCACCGCGGGCCTCGTTCAACTCGTCGAACCTCTCAACGAACTGAACCGAAAGTCCCAACTTCTCACCGTCGAAGCGCACGTCCCTCTTCGAAAGATTTTTCGGCTTCAGAGTCCCGACTGACTCGACTGGTACGCGAATTACGGATGTTGAGCTTCAGCTCAATAAAAAAAACCAAAGTTTAAATTTGCTTTTCACTTCTTTATTGGTTCTTCAGAACTGCCCTTACTTACAAGCTAACAGTATTATTTATAACAATATTGTGCTTATTCTACGTTTATTTTGATTAACATGTATTTCTTACATATTATGCTTATAATGTACTTCTACTTATTTTTGCTTATCCATTGATTTCGCAACTGGATAATTGCGAAATCATTGGTTCGTTTACCTCTTGCAATTTCATATGTTAAATTTTGAAAAGTGCAAGGTAAGCAATATTATACTGTTGCTACCTTGCCCAGTTAATAGCTGGAATGTAAGTTGGCGGTGGAGTTGATGTAACTTCTCCCCCCTTTGTTTGAAAATACTCCTCGATTTTTATTTTAATGTTTTTATATTTCGTATGTGCAAGGGTAACGGCAATAATCAGTAATATGATAGTTATTAAAATTATTATGAATATTACAACAGCGAATTGTGAATGACTTACTTTATGCTACTTAAGTTCTTTTATTTTCTCTACATTTTGAATATTATTTAATATTATTTCGTCGAAAGTTGGTTCAACTTTGGTGTTGTTGACTTTTATGTAATTTGGTAATACAAAATTATCTTTAAACTGTTTGTTTGTATTTTTGAAAGTTTGATTATTTAGATTTATTGTACAATTATGGAAGGTGAGCAGATAGTTTCTTTTTAGTAGTATGTTTCTACTGTCACAATTGCTGGTAAGATTATAGCCTGGTGAGTTTTTTAATAAAATCAAACCATTTTCTGTTCTCTTCTGTAAGGATGTGGCTTGTCATTGTGTTAAGTTTTGAGGACGTTATATTATTAATTATATGTTCTATGTTGTTTTTTAATTTTTAAGAGAAGGTCTATGTACGATAGTCGTTTAATTACACTGGTCGACGGCCAAAATTTACCAGAGACGCCGTTATGAAAT
>NW_016159071.1:38435-48320 GCF_001687245.7 Rhagoletis zephyria
TGCCTACCAATAGTCCTGTTGGGACTACGTACAGCCTTCAAACCTGACATAGGTACAACAGCTGCACAGCTCGTCTACGGCACCACCTTACGGTTGCCCGGACAATTTTTCAACGAAACCAAAGCTCCGCGTCCGCAATCAGACTTCGTGAAACAGCTCACTGATATCATGGAGGAGATACGCCCGATCCAAACCGCAAATCACGATACTTCGAAGAAATTCGTTTCAAGCAAACTGATGGATGCATCATATGTCTTCGTGCGCAATGATAAAGTCCGGCCGGCGTTTCAACCACCATATGACGGTCCATACCAGGTGGTCTCCAAAAACCAAAAATATTTTAACATTAGTATAAACAGGAACAACGTCAACGTTTCGATAGACCGACTGAAGCCGGCATTTATTGAGTCGCAGCAAACACAGATGCAAACATCAACAATGCCGACGCTACAAAACGCAACCCAGTCGCACACATCATCACCAGATCAAACGCCAACTTTCGAACCACCGACGACAGGCCGTCTCGGGCGTAAGATTAGACTCCCCGTCCGTTTTAGGACGTAAAGTCTGGGGGGAGCACTGTGGCAACTGTGTTGAACGCATGGGTTGATGGCAACCCTGACTACGAAATAGTATATAGGGAAAACAAAACTAACGAGTGCACTCAGCGAGTTAGCAGCAGCGTGTACGCAAAGTGTACATATATATATACGTAGACAATTTACTTTTGCAAGCAAATCATTCGTTCGCTCCATTCGCTTCACATCAGAAGGAAATCCGAAAATTCGTGTCTAAAGTTTAATTAAAAAGTTAGCCTTACTTATTGTTTAAGTGTGTCTTCCGGACAATAAAGTACAAAGTAAATTTTAGAGTAATAAACTGGGTTTTATTATCTTCCACAAATCCTTCCCATTTAGCAATAAAAGAAGAACCACATTTCTAAAACATAAGTCCAATGCCGAAATAGGATAAACCAGTTGAATAACCTTTAGAAATTAGAAAATTTTAGTTGAGAAAAAGAACTACACACAAAGGATTTCACAAACATGTATTGAAATATTACTATTTTTTTTATTTATTTTTATTATTTACTTTGCGCCAAATTGAAAAATTAGGTGACATTTGATGTAAAATAGGGCCAAAAATGGCGCGGTTTAAGCCAAGTTGGCAGCCCTGAGTATGACTGGGTTCACACAGAGAAACTTTTGTTGCTAATTTTTGGCAATTTCTCTTTTGGTGTTGCCCTTCGCGTTCACACAGAGCAATTCTGTTGTACACAATTGTTGTTGTCACCTGTTAACGGCCAACTAGAATTACTCAGACGAACGAGAGCACAAAGCGTGTTGCCCGATCACGAGCAAGTCAGTGCCCTTACCCCTTCCTCGTCACTCCCTCTCCCACAAGTAACGAGTTGCCGCGACAAAAATTTCTCTGTCGGAACCTAGACTATACAAACTGTTCAGACTAAATAAACGGCATTAGTTATCACAAACAATAAATTTGAAACTACCAACAGTAGGGTGGGTCGAAAAACGAGATACAAATATTTAACACAAAAAAATCAAAACAAAATAAAACCTTGTTTTTGGGGCGCACCCGAGGTGAGGTCCAACCAAAAAGTTCCGAACCCACTCGCACTACTGCCCGCAGCCGGGGATATCTTTAACACGCCTGTATGACTGGGCTCAGGGTGCAGGATGCTAAAAAGGATGGGATAAGGAAACACAATAAGAGGAAACCTACCGACACTAACAACGTCTGACCACAGACACTCAAAAATTATATTTATCGGCGGTCGGTGGGTGCTTCGAACGCGGGGGTGCTTCTTGGAAATATGGTTCCCAAATCCGGTGCCGACTATAGCACGTCTCGACTGACGCCGCTCTCCAAAAACCTTGCTGCTGCAATAGTGCCAGTACGCAACAAAATTGCATTGAAGAGACTTTATTTTCAAACTGCATGTAGCCACCTGATTTTATAATTAAATTCAATATAAATTAAGAGTATTAGATAATTTAAATATGTATCACAATACAAGAGTCACATAATTTTAACAGGATTGCCGTCTGTTTGAAAAGTCGAATTAAATTAAATTATATGAAATATTGGCGCCTAACAAAGGAGTATTAAGATTTATATCGTTTGAGCATTTATAAAATTAAAAAGGGTTTCCACTTGTGTAAAAAGTTAAATTCAAATTATTTATTAAGTTAAGTGAACTATTAAAGTATGGGTATAAATTGACATGGGTTAAAAATGTTTTTGCCTGAGCTTTATTCAAGAGGGTTGCCATGTGGTTTGGAAATTAAATTCAACTTGAATTAAGGGAATTAGATACACAATTTAAATATGTATCGCAATATGTGTTTCAGTTGAAAAAGGTTTAACAAGGTTTTGGTTTTAAAATATTTTGAATATGGTTGCCACCTGTTTTAAAATTAGAATTTAATTAAAGTATGCATAAGCTACATTAAATATTAAAACATGACGTGGAACGAACAGGGGAAGATATCCTTAGTTTGAATATTTAAAATATTAAAGAGGTTTGCCACCTGTTTAAAAAGTAAATTCAAATTATTTAATAAGTTAAAGCAATCATTAAAAGTATGGGTATCAAATGAAATGGGTTTAAAAAGGTTTTATTTCTGAACTGTATTTAGAAGCGTTGTCTCGTTTTTAAAAATGAAATTTAACTTTACTCCCTAGACTAATATAAAAAGTAGTACAAATTTCGGCAGTATGAAGGGAAATAAAAATGAATCGAAGTAGCGATACACGTAATGGCATATGTATGTGTATCTATTTATAAGCTGATGGTATATATGATTGAAGTTAATGTGGATCTGCTTCTCTATTGCTAATTATTAATATTTTGCAATTCATATTGATTTATTAAATTCAATTCAATAAAATTTCCTGTACCGTTTTTAACTTGAATGTGATCTTAATAATACCACGTATTCTACGTTTAAGTTTAGCGGCTGTGGCTCCGACACAGCCCGCAGGCCAAGACGAAGGCGCTGGACTGTTCCCTTTTTTTGTGGAAGGTATTGCTCAATTTCTCCATACAAAAAAAATGTTCGAACATACTTTGTATGGAAGAAAACGCGAGAACAAAAAGTTTGCCAAAAATCAACGGTAAATCTAATGCATACTTCAAGCTACATACTTCAAACTCGCACTTTGAATTGAATAAGCAAACTCAAAACAATTCTAAAAAATCTGTTCAAAATGTTTAAAATTTTAATCAGCTTTTGTTAAAATCAAAGTTTTGAAATTTTGATTTACATAGTTTTTGTAGATAGTAAGCTAGATCTTCATAATAAATAATAAACATTTTTTAAACAAAGAAAAGTAGCCAAAACTTGCCAAAATGTCTCTTCCCTGTTGACATTCTCGCTAACGTATATATTAACTAGTTCTGTTCGCTATCCAAATGCCAGTAAGAACTAGCCAGTAACAAAATNTAACGTATATATTAGTTCTGTTCGCTATCCAAATGCCAGTAAGAACTAGCCAGTAACAAAATTCCGAGAATTAGGTACCTTACTCTCCCAAAGAGAAGCTTACAAAGTTTTGCGCGAACAGGAATTAGCAAACATTTGCAAGCTTCACTGCCAGCTGGCGTCCACAGTTGCATTTCGAGCATAATACATTTTTTAAATTATTTCAGGTGGAAAACAAAACATGTATATTTCTTCTTTTTCTGACTTTCTTCAACATACACTTCAATTTCTTTGTGGAAGTCACTGTCGGATTTCCTATACCGGTGGTGTCGACTGCGTTCCGATTACAAATACAGCTTTTTCAGCCTAGTACCTTCCAAATGGAATTAATTAAATTAATTGAATAAACAATTATTCACAGACTTCTTTCATTAGTAAATCGGAACAAGATTGTTTATTTTCAAATTTAATGAACTTGTTGGTTCAAATTAATGTTGACAACAATGCAATGCAAACATGAAATGTCAAAATTGTGCTCTCTTCTTGCAAGTTTTAATGGGTTTTTGACCAAACGAACACGATTTGGTAAGAATTGGTACCAACCTGTACAAGTTTTTGCATAGCGAACACTCGTATTTTGTGTATACATTTTTCCGATCATTTTTCATGTTTTTCTCTTTGTTTTGTTTTAAATAAAACTGTATTAAAAGATATTTTGTCTTTTTATTCTAAAAACCAAATTCGGATTCTATGCAAATGTCTCGATTTTTGTCCAAAGAAATCTGGTCAATGTACTTATAGGCTATGACCTGGATTAACATATAGGATATTGCCACTTTTTTCAAAAGTTAAAATCATATATGTATGTTGCAACCAAAGTTAGATAAAATGTTACAACAATGTGTGTGTCAGACAAAAGCAGTTTAAAAACGATTTATTTCAAAATTTTTTGAAGAGAGTTGCCACCTTTTCATAAACTTAAAATCAATTTAATTAACTATTTGAATCAAATATTTTAATGTGGGTACCAAATGAGAAAGGTTTAGGAAAACTGTATTTTTAAATCATATACAATTTACTTAAAAAGTTAAACGAAATATTTTAATATGGGCATCAAACGAGAGGGTTAAGAAAGCTTTCTTTCGAAAAATTTTTGAAGAGAGTTAACACCCGGTTAGAAATTTAAAATCCTTTTAATCGAACCTACAATATTATAAATGTGAAAGTTTGTGAGTTAGTGAATGTATATGTTTGTTGCTCTTTCATGCCAACACGGCTGGACGTATCTCAATGAAATTTGGTACACTTATAGGATATGACCTGGATGAACATACAGGATATTTTTATGAAGGGGTTGCCACTTTTCCAAAAGTTAATTCCAACTATTTGTTAAAGGCTTAAGACAAACTTATTTCTAAATATTTTTGAAGAGTGTTGCCACCTGTTAAGAAATTCATAATCAATTTATCTAAAAAGTTCAACGAAAAAATTGCTATCACTGAATCGTCAAAAACTCGAAAGTATCTTTGGCAGCTTCGACTGCTGATTCAAAATCAGCTAGTGCAAAAGAAACAATAGACATAGGCAGTCGCAATGGATGAGTGAGCAAAGCACTAGACTGTCAATTGAGAAATCCGAGTTCGAGTCCAAGACGTCGAACAGCGGAGCTTTTTCTCTTACTTTTTATTTTTGTTTTTTTTTATACTTTTTTTTAGTTCACACCTTTTTCAAAGCAAATGAATTTCAGAAAACCTCAAATCTATTTCAGAAAAACTCAAATGTATTTCAGAAGAAGCGCAAAGGTGTTTCAGAAAAACTAGGGTGGCAGCGCCCCCTACAGCTACATAACGAAGGAAAATTTTCAAAAATTAAGAAATAAAAAATACACAATTGTATGCGTAATCGAATTCGAAACTAAATATGCTCTCATGAGTCTGCGTTTTCATCGTTGATACGTTGAACGGAAAGATGCGATAAGTAAATGCCTTCTTATCCCTTCCAATGTGTTCCTATCCCTTTCAATGCCTTGATATCCCTTCCAATGCTTTCCTATAACTTCCAATGTGTTCCTATTTCTTCCAATGCCTTCTTATTCTTTCCAATGTCTTTATATTCCTTCCACTGCCTTCCTATCCCTTCCAATCCCTTCATATCTCTTCCAATGCGTTCCTACCCTTCCCAGTACCTTACTATCACTTCCAATGCCTTCCAATTCCTTCTTATCTTTTCCAATGAATTCGTATCCATTCCAATGTCTTCGTATCCTTTACAATGCATTCTTATCCCTTCCAATGATTTGTCATCCCTTCCAGTGCCTTTCTATACCTTCCACTGCCTTCCTTTACCTTCCACTGCCTTCCTGTACCTTACACTGCTTTCCTATCCCTTCCAATACCTTCGTATCCTTTCCAATGCTTTCATATCACTTCCAATGCTTTCATATCCCTTCCAGCGCCTTTATATCCCTTCCAATGCCTTCTCATCCCCTTCAGTGCTTTTCTATGCCATCCACTGCCTGCCCTTCCCTTCCAGTGCCTTCGTATCGCATCCAATGCGTTCCTATCCCTTCCGATGCCTTCTCAACCCTTCCAATGCTTTCTGTACCCTCCACTGCCTTTCTATCCCTTCCAATGCATTCGCCTCCCTTCCAGTGCGTTCCTATCCCGTCCAATGACTTTCTGTCCCTTCCAGTGCTGAAAAAAAGAAAATTAGCCAAAACTTGCCAAAATGTCTCTTCCCTACTGACATTCTCGCCACCGTATATATTAGTTCTGTTCGCTATCCAAATGCAAGTAAGAATTAGCCAGTAACAAAATTCCGAGAATAAGGTATCTTACTCTCCCAAAGAGAGAAACTTACTTAGTTTTTCGCGAATAGGAATTAGCAAACATTTGCAAGCTTCACAGGCAGCTGGCGTCTACGGTTGCGTTTCGAGCATAATACAATTTTTAAATGGAAAACTTGACTGACTTATCCCTGCCAATTTGTTCCTATCCCTTCCGATTTCTTCCCATCTGCCTTTCTATTCCTTCCACTGCCTTCTCATCCTTTCCAATGCTTTCCCATCCCTTCCAATGCCTTCTCATCCCTTCCAATGCCTTCTCATCCCTTCCAATGCCTTTTTGTAACTTGCGCTGCTTTCCTATCCCTTCAAATGCTGTCTTATCACTTCCAGCACGATCCTTTCCTTTCCAATGCTTTCGTATCCCTTCCAATGCCATTGTATCCATTCCAATGCCTTCTCATCTCTTTTAGGGCCCTTCTGTACCTTCCACTGCCTGCCTATCTCTTCAAATGCCTTCGTATCCCTTCCAATGCATTCCTATCCCTTCCAATGCCATTCTATCCCTTCCAATGCGTTCCTGTCCTTCCCAATGCCTTCGTATCCCTTCCCATGCCTTTCTATCCATTCCAATGCCTTCTCATCCCTTTAGTGCCTTTCTGTACCTTCCACAGCCTGCATATCTCTTCCAATGCCTTCGTATTCCTTCCAATCCTTCCAATGCATTCCTATCCCTTCCAATGCCTTCGTGTTCCTTCCAATGCGGTTCTATCCCTTCCAATACCTTTCTATCACTTCCAATGCCTTTCTATCACTTCCATTTCCTTCTCGTCCCTTCCAATGTCTTTCTACACCTTTCACTGCCTTCCTTCCCTTAAAATGGCTTCGTATCCCTTCCTATGCATTCTTATCACTTCCAACGCCTTTCTGTCGCCTCCAATGCCTTATTATCTCTTCTAATTTGTTCCTATCTCTCCCAATGCCCTCTCATCCTTTCCGATGTCTTTATATTCCTTCCACTACCTTTCTATCCCTCCCAATGCCTCCGTATCTCTTCCAATGTGTTCCTATCCTTTCCAGTACCTTACTATCTCTCCCAATGCCTTCCAATTCCTTCGTATCTCTTCCAATGTGTTCCTTTCTTTTCCAACGTCTTCGTATCCTTTACAATGCGGTGCCATCCCTTCCAATGCTTTCTCATCCCTTCCAGTGCCTTTCTATACCTTCCACTGCCTTCCTATCCCTTTCAATGCCTTTCTATCCCTTCCAATACCTTTCTGTACCTTCCACTGCTTTCCTATCCCTTCCAGTACCTTCGTATCCCTTTCAATGCTTTCATATCCCTTCCAACGCCTTTATATCACTCCCAATGCCTTATCACTCCTTTCAGTGCTTTTCTATGACATCCACTGCCTACCTATCCCTTGCAGTGCTTTCGTGTCGCATCCAATGCGTTCCTATCCCTTCCAATGCCTTCTCATCCCTTCCAATGCTTTCTATACCTTTCACTGCCTTCTTATCCCTATCAAAGCCTTCGTATCACTTCCAATGCGTTCCTATCTTTTCCAATGCGTTCCTGTCCCTTCCAATGCCTCTCTATCACTTCCAATGCCTTCTCGTCGCTTTCAATGCCTTTCTATACCTTTCCACTGCCTTCCTATCACTTCCATGACCTCGTATCCCTTCCACTGTCTTCTTATCCCTTCCAATGCCTTCGTATCCCTTGTTGGCCCTTCCAATGCCTTCCTATCCCTACTAATGCGTTTCTATCCCTTCCAATGCCTTTCTATCCCTTCCAGTTTCTTCATATCCCTACCAGTGCGTTCCTATCCCTTCCAATGCCTTTCTATATCTTCCACTGTCTTCCAATGCCTTCGTGTTCCTTCCAGTGCCTTCATATCCCTTCCAATGCCTTCTTAGCTCTTCCAATGCCTTTCTATCCTATGCAAATTTTAAAATTACTCTTAAGCGTAACGACGACCGGAAAGCTGCCCTACAGCTACATAACGAAGGAGAAATTTTCAAAAATTAAGATATAAAAAATACAAAATTGTATGCGTAATTTAATTCGTACCTATGCTCTCAATTTCCACATAAACCTACGTTTTTTATCGTTGATACAATGAAGTAAGCACAGCAGTAACCATTGAATTGGTACAGAATTGAATTAAAAACCCATTTGAGTTTCTGCTATCATTCTGTAATGAACGGAGAGATGTGATAAACCTCTTTTTGGCGAATTAACGACACGCAAGAATTGTGCTCCTAGTCTACCACGCTTGTGTAAAATAAGATCGTCGGAAAAATATAAGGCTATCAGAAAATTTTCCTGAAGTTGTGGAAGATTTAGACATGTTGTAAATTCAGGGAAACTTTTTCACAAGAAAGTCTGGGTATAAATTTTGTGCTACTATAACAAGGCGATGGTCATCTTTGCTTTAATGACAATTGCTAAATATTCAACGTTGTTGGAACCTACAGCACACATTTTGCAAATGAAGATAATAACTAGACATTATCGCCCCTGGTCAACATATTGAAATTATTTTGGAATGATCGCAAGAGTGCAGAAAGAGTCACTACGGAGGAAATTAAAAAATCTCGTCTGATTACAGCCGATCTAGAACTTAAATATTCCAGTGAAAAGGTACAAAAGAACGCGAATCATTTTAAACAGATTTATGATCTACAGTAAAACCCGCTTAAGTACCTCACGAAAAATGTCAGCTTTTTGAGGTACTTAGGCGGGTTGGGTACTTAAAAAACCCCCTTAAGCACCTCGATGCGGGTACTTAGGCGAACATAATTATTGATGTAGTTAATCTTCTTGTTAACTTGCATAAATAACTTCTAAAAAAAAAACATGAACATTTAACGAAGTTTACGTAGTTTAAAACCAAGATCGTTGCATTATCTAAACCAGAGGTTCCCACACTTTTTTTCTCGTAGACCCCTTTCATAGATTTACTGGTTTCGGTGGACCCCCTGCTGATATATCTCTAAATATTCCCAAAGATCGTAAAAAAATTAAATGTGAAAATTAGATCTAACAATGTAAACTTGCATCGCGGGTGAATTTAAAAACTAAACTCAGAGTGGCCAAAATAAAAGTAATATATATATATATATTTATACATTTAAACAAAATTTGCATCGATAACTTAAAGTTTTGATACACAATGGCTAGAGGCGTCGCACTATAGGCAAAACACGAGTTTTTCTTCAAAATCGTAGATCTTCGCTTAGAAAAGAGAGAATGAAATGAAAATTTTTTTTTATCGGGAAGATAAATGATCATATATTAAAGGAAAGCTATAGAGAAGTTACAACAACAATAACTTAACCCTCAAAATACCGTTCAAAAGCATATTGAGAACCTTTTTCCTCTGCCTTGAAAGGGTTAAAAAGCGTTTCATATATGACAGACTCTGCATTAAAGGGTTAAATGCTGCATTCCATTATCTATTTTCTAAGCGAAGATCTACGATGTTGAAAAAAAACTCGTGTTTTGCCTATAGTGCGTCGCCTGTGGGCATTCTTTCATATATATATGTATGTGCCATTTCTACCGCTATATATTTTTTGGGGAATTCATGCTTTATTTAAATTTAAAAAATTAAATTACTACACCATTTTAATTAATTAGTGTGTAGTCCA
>NW_016159071.1:49933-60470 GCF_001687245.7 Rhagoletis zephyria
GTCCAGTTTTGTTTTGTAGAAGTTTCGTTAGTATACACTTCAGTTTTTACACATTGAATATATCTGCATATTTATATATTTACGCGTATCTATTTACATTTATTTATGTACAAGTCTACAAAATCTTATTACTTATAAAGCGATTTTTAATCTTCGTTGCTTAACACACATTTTTTCAATTACTTCTTGTGTTTTAATCGGCACATCATTATGTACCGCTAACATCGTTACCCCATTCAGCCGCTCCTTAATTGTATAAAAAGAAGGGACAAATAAGATAGCATATTCAACAATTGAGTAGTCCACTTGCAAAGTGCCATATGTAAATTTTTTTTAGATTTTTAGTTTTTGGTGGGTTTCATGTCCACTAACAGCAGAGTGAAAAACTTTTCTATATTCTGAAAAAAATAGCATGAAATGTTAACTACTCTTGCAAAAGTCGCTGTAATACTTATTTACATATACACTTTCAAATGTCTCCTCTTCGTATGAACTTGGAAAACTGCAAGAAAACGTGGTAGATTCGGTGCCTAGTGGAAGAGGTCGCAAAAAAGAAGCAAATCAATTTTCCTAGAGGAGAGAATGCGAAAAGCTAAAAAAAGCTAGCTNAACTCTTGTAAAAGTCGCTATAGTACTTATTTATACACTTTCCATTGTCTCCTCTTCGTATGAACTTAGAAAACTGCAAGAAAACGTGGTAGTTTCGGTGCCTAGTGGAAGAGGTCGCAAAAAAGAAGCAAACCAATCTTCCTAGAGGAGAGAACGAAAAGCTAAAAAAAAGCTAGCTATTTAAAAGTTACTGTTTCAAACCTTGCAATATTAAATTTTTAAATATAAAATTTGCAAATCTACCATACTGCAATTTTATTTTTTTAATGGTATTAGGCTCTTATTTATCCAAATTTTCAGGTAATAAAAAAAGATACAGTTCGGATGTTACTTGTTGTCGTAGACGTTTTTTTTTAATTTATGGTTTACTTTTATAAAATCACATAACGCTGTTTGCAAGTGGACTACTCATATATTCATTAAAAGATAATTTGTCATCTGTCTGAAATAAAAAAATTTAAATCAGAAGGATAAAATAGTAATGTGTTTTTAANCCCCCTTTGGCTACGCCAAAGTAAAATGAAGTTTATTGAAACCAAGATGACTTATTTTACTAATGATCAATTGGCAATTATTACCAAATTATATAATTCTGGATAATTCCGTACCCACACGATTAATTTTCCCTCTATATCAAACAAAACTTGCAATAGAATGCCGTCAGCTCGTCAATGAAATACACAAACAAATCTTTGCCGAATTAACTTCGCTCTAAAAAGTTTCCTCTCTTAATGTATGCAAATTTGCACACCAAGCTAATCAACTTAAATGCTGCTTTTTAACTTTTACTTACCATATGTGTGGCGTAGAACAAATTTGAAATTTGTTTGTTGAATTCTTAACACTTAAGGCCAAATTCAGTGCTTAGTTAACTCAGAATCGGCAGTTAACTACAGATTTTTAATAAAGCACTGTGAATTTGGCTCTTTGGGCAGTTAATTTAACCATTTTAAAGTATAGTTAAATCATTAGTTAAACTTAACTACAAAAATTTCTATAGAATTTTCTTAGTGTTAACAATTACACAGTTTACACATAAAATTTTTAAAATTTGTTCTAAAAGTTTTTTGTTTAAGTTACCGCATATTAAGAGGTTGCCAATTTCCTCTCCTAATTTGTGCAAATTTAGACATCGTGTTAATAAAATTAAAAACTGCCTGTTTACTTTTACATACCAAATTTGTCGCATGGAGCAAAATTGCACATCAAATGTACTTAATTCTTGTTTTTTAAAGGGGCTGTATTTCTGCGTTAAAAACGTTTGCAATTATAAACATTTCGTGTGTGTATTTTAAACACCTCTTGTTCAAAAATCCAGTCTTGGGCATCTTGTGCGTATACTTACACAGCTTTTGTTTGAAAATAAACACTTTTCAGTAGCAGTTTTACATGCAGTTTTTAGAGTGTATAAAAAAATTGCGGAACGAACACTGAAGCAGCACGGACGGTAAAAAACGACATTGTGCCGGACGGTCTGAACAACTCTATTTGGGACTGGGGCAACGATATTATGTTTTTCACTGACACTGATAGGTACGGCACTGATATGTGTAGATAGACTTTTATTGTAAAAATCAACTTCAAATACATATAATTGATTTGAGGTCGATAAATAAACGCAGATCTAATTCCAATTGCATGCCTCGTTTCTATTTGCGCCGCTGCTCCTATTCTCCGATTACGGGCCGTTTGTCTTGACAAATTTCTTTTAGCTTTAGGTATTTTTAAATACCTCGCATTATTCTGTTATTTCAAAGATTTTTTTTTATATTTAGTAACGAAATTCCTCTTTGTATAAGCCAAAAAACTCAGCCTTTAACGCACTTGCTAATTTATCAACTTCGCGAAGACAATGTGCCGAATTCCCATGGTGCCCAACAAATAGAAATACATACATATGTANTCTTTGGGCAGTTAATTTAACCATTTTAAAGTATAGTTAAATCATTAGTTAAACTTAACTACAAAAATTTCTATAGAATTTTCTTAGTGTTAACAATTACACAGTTTACACATAAAATTTTTAAAATTTGTTCTAAAAGTTTTTTGTTTTAGTTACCGCATATTAAGAGGTTGCCAATTTCCTCTCCTAATTTGTGCAAATTTAGACATCGTGTTAATAAAATTAAAAACTGCCTGTTTACTTTTACATACCAAATTTGTCGCATGGAGCAAAATTGCACATCAAATGTACTTAATTCTTGTTTTTTAAAGGGGCTGTATTTCTGCGTTAAAAACGTTTGCAATTATAAACATTTCGTGTGTGTATTTTAAACACCTCTTGTTCAAAAATCCAGTCTTGGGCATCTTGTGCGTATACTTACACAGCTTTTGTTTGAAAATAAACACTTTTCAGTAGCAGTTTTACATGCAGTTTTTAGAGTGTATAAAAAAATTGCGGAACGAACACTGAAGCAGCACGGACGGTAAAAAACGACATTGTGCCGGACGGTCTGAACAACTCTATTTGGGACTGGGGCAACGATATTATGTTTTTCACTGACACTGATAGGTACGGCACTGATATGTGTAGATAGACTTTTATTGTAAAAATCAACTTCAAATACATATAATTGATTTGAGGTCGATAAATAAACGCAGATCTAATTCCAATTGCATGCCTCGTTTCTATTTGCGCCGCTGCTCCTATTCTCCGATTACGGGCCGTTTGTCTTGACAAATTTCTTTTAGCTTTAGGTATTTTTAAATACCTCGCATTATTCTGTTATTTCAAAGATTTTTTTTTATATTTAGTAACGAAATTCCTCTTTGTATAAGCCAAAAAACTCAGCCTTTAACGCACTTGCTAATTTATCAACTTCGCGAAGACAATGTGCCGAATTCCCATGGTGCCCAACAAATAGAAATACATACATATGTACTGTTGTGCATGCCACTTCAGCGTTGGAAAAATGTAATTCGGCTCAATTCTAATTTGAACATAGTTATGTACATATGTATGCATGTATTAAGTCTAAAAGCCTGATTATGGCAAGTTAATTCAACTTAACGGAACGTAGAACTTAGATAATCAAAATGAAACAGGTTTCGACGTGGCGTTAAGTTAGGTTAAGTTTCGGCAACTCAATTATAAGCAACACCCATTTAACAGAATTTCTAAGAGAGAGCCGTAAGTTACGTTAAGTTGCCACAATCAGACCATAACTCAATTGATTGAATGTTCATCTGCTTGTTGCATTTGCATGAAGCGAAACACACATTTTTTTGCTGTTATTTATTCTGTATGCTACTACAGCGATGAAAAAAGGTTTCTGCTTCGCAGCGCCAACTGCTTTTTTAATGAACTTCGTATTTATAAAATAAAGGAAAAGCTGAAGATCAATGTATGTATGTATGCCACACCAAGAAGCCTACAGTGAGCATGTGCCGATATCGCAGCAAGCTGCATTTTGAAGTAAAACAAAAACACGATGTATAGCAGGCATGCCCAACGCCGGCAGAACTCTATAAGCAAGTGCCTTGCGCTAGCAGAATTTTATAGGCAAATGCCCTGCGCTGGGCATGCCTGATATAGGGACACGAATTTCGATACGATACGATACCATATCAATACTTTTGGCATTCGNATTTCGGTTTGAATTTTATATATAGTATAGATATAGATGTGATAACACACTTGTAGGTTTTAAAAAATAGAGCTCCCAAATACATCAAAATACTCTCTCACTCGCTATATTTACATTATCTTCACCAAGAACTCATCAAATGTTCGGCTCAAAGCGCAAACAGTCAACGACGTAGCGTAGACGTAGATTGACGCAGAGACGATCTAGCTTATGGGATTCGCGTGTTAACGAAAACTCACCACCGCATGGCGGTAATGTTGCCGTTGCTTCTCTCTCTCTCTATCAACAGTAAATTTTATATGCTGCTACGTACGTCAACCTACGTTTACGCTACGTCGTTGACTAACTGAGCTTTCACTCATGACTTTGCACGTGGAGCATATGTAAAATAGTTTATTTGTGTTAATGGCATCATTTTTATTTTTATCGCTCCGATTTTTAAAATGAGGCGAAAAATATTTTTTCACGTTTTTAAAACACAAAACTTAAAACATCAAAACGGCTTAGCTTTTTAGGCCAAATTTTTCAGAAACTGACAATAAAGAAAAGGACGAGTTAAAAAAAATCGATGACAAATAACCAAGCAAGCAAGAAGCACAAAAAGTGTTCCACCGTCTCATCTTCTTCAAGGCAAGATGGGCACATGAACTTGTCATTTACGCCTATCACAATCTGGTGTTTGTGCCACGTGAAGTGACCAGCATGTTGTCTGCTCAGTGAGAGCCAAAAATTAGATAGACCTTGTGAGATTGAGTGCTGAAACTGGTTGCGGACCGAGGAATGCCTGGAATGAGCCAACTCTGGCGAAATGACCAGATGTCTCATAACCAGGTACTCCAGAGTGACCTGGCACCCAGAGTAAAACAACCTCGTTATGTTCGCCATCATTTTTTAGTCGAGACTTGCATTGCCGAACTAGTTTGGAAGTACTTAAATAGAGGGCTGATCAATGCCTTAAGTGCAGCTTGGTTGTCACTGCGGTCACGTAAACTCTTTCCCCTCCACCTATGTTCACCATGTAATCCATGGCTTTGAGAATTGCAATTACCTCAGCCTGGAAGACCGAAGCATATTCCCCTACAAAAAAAGTGAAGCTTATCTCCACTAACCTCGAAAAAGACCCCAAACCATGACCCAGAGTCAGTTTTGGAATCAAACCAGCATTCAGTCTCAGGGAACTCAACATTATAGAATTTCTTCAACAAAGGTAATGGTACTATCCTGTAGCATTGAAAAGACACAAGTGCTTAAATCTCTGCCGCCAGCAATTTTCGCGGCGCCCCACTCATTGTCATACCAACGTCAGGTTCTTTTTAGTCTGCAGGTGGCCTCTAAGGCTTCCCCACGTATGGAAACACAAAGTGACGGTAAGTGCAGCAGTGCGTCAAGAGCACTATGCACCACTAAAAAAAATAAAGTTAAATTAAAGGCTATCATTTTGGTTCTTTACATCGAAACCAGATAAATTTTCATGTACCCCCGTCGAGTCTTCCGTGGACCCCTGGGGGTCCACCTGGACCACTTTGGGAATCACTGATCTAATCACATAAACACATAAACAAAAACTTTATAAAAAAGTCGATAAAACAGTGTTATGTCATTTTTACAAGAATGCGGGTTTGACTGTAGTTACGGGCATTGAACTCATTCTTTGGTACAATTTATGGAAGAAACAGAAAAAGAACTTGTCCTAAGAAGATTTGAAGGATGTTGAAGCGATAAATAGGTGCATTTCCATTTTGAGCGCTTTTCCATGCACAACAGCGACTGTGTAGCGATCGTTTAGTACACTTCGTAGAGTAAAATCCTCAGAAGCACAACAGGAGAAGAAAGGCCTTCTGGATTATGACTCATGAGCGTCCATAGAAAACTCGTTACCGAAAACCGAGAGATGATTCAGAAAATCCGAGACGTTTGTTATTAGTATAAAAATGGTTAAATAAAAATATATCAAAAAAAATAACAAATATGTATATTTGGTTAGGCTCTCCCCCCTTAAATAAGATCCTGGCTACGCCCTTGGCTCTATGTATTAAAATGAAAAATAAATGAGGATTCCAGCCAGTTGGAAGCTTGTAGGACAAAACTCTCCAACTTGGACAGGTCACTCATCGGTGAATCGTTTTAGATGTAGTTACTATATAGTTAGTCAAATAAAACACCTCTTTGAGGTAAAATTTTCGAGTAACGAAAGCTGAACTAGAAACAACAAATTAATGATATCAATTTTGTGACGAAGTTTATACGACTTTTTCTAAGTTCTGTGTTTTTACTTTATGTTTCTAGCAGTAGACGGAATTTCGCAACGTTCCGAATAAATAAAAGATTTTCCGTCAGTTTCCAAAACAGTTAAAAAAATGTGTATTAAGGCCTGACTATAATGTGAATAAGCCGCCGTAACTGACTGTCAGAAAATGAACGAAAAGACTGTCAAATGCATAAGCAACGTAGTGTAGACTTTTATGTGGCTATATTTTACTTACATGTGTTCCATGTTGCCGAATTATTTTTATTTTTTACCCAATATCACCAGAAAAAATTACCAAGTTCAAAAGAAAATACCAAAATAATTTTAAACTAACCTAACATTTCGGAGCACTTTAAAATCCGCATATGTCCAGTTACGACCAAAGAACGTAGATAACAAAAGGAGACAACGCGAAAGTGAAAAGAGAAAGCACGCCTGTCCCTTCTTGTTATCTACTTTCTTTGTTATGACCAATATACACACATACATATTTATGTAAACAAGTGGTCAAAAATATCTCAAAATTTCAATACTTGAAAGCAGTCCTGAAAGCTTTTCACTCAGCCATAGACAAAGGGAAGTCCCCTACTGAATGCCGTAGCCTTTTGAACGTACATACATATTTACATAGAATTCTACTCATTTGGTTGCCGGGTTACGCAGGAATATTGATAGCAATTGCAAAGCTAAAGAGCTGTCAAGGAGAGGTAGGACCATCCACAACCTTCTGGAAAAGGAGTCGGTAGATATAACAATAGCCACTATCAAGCAGTTTGTTGTAGATCACACAATCATAGTAACCTAGGAACGCCGAAAAACTGTTCGCCTTTCGAAACTTTCAGGATTACCTGGTATTTCCACCTCCTTATGTGGAACCAGAACTTGTTTTGACCTATGTTACATGCAGGACTCAATCGAAAAAGTTACCAAGTTGAAAAATAAGTTACCAAATTACCAAATATGATAAACAAAAAAAATTAACAATTTCGGTAAAAAAAATTCAAAGCAGCAACACTGCATGTGTTACATATGTGCATACGTACATACGAGGACAAACAGCTGATNTTAACAATTTCGGTAAAAAAATTTCAAAGCAGCAACGCTGCATGTGTTACATATGTGCATACGTACATACGAGGACAAACAGCTGATTCCGTACGTTCCTTAAGTAAATGACATTTGACGAAACTTGATGTTAAGTACATTATGGTTTTAGAATAGGATTTATGTGTATTCGCTTGCTTATTCATATTATAGTCAGCCCTTTATTTTCATCACGAAATTGATATAATTAATTTTGTGTTTCTCCTTCAGCTTTCGTCACAAGAAAATTTTACCTCAAAGAGGTATTTTATTTGATATAAATTATTTTTCTCAAATAAATTGCTAAAAACGTTATCTAAATTTAAAAGATATATTCAAATCGATGTGTCGATTGAAACATAATTTTTCAAATACGGAAAAAAATTAAATATGAAAAATGATTAAAACTTATCAAATTGGTACCATCATTGGATACAATAAACAACTGTATTCGTCTTATTGTCTAGTAGTTTAATTTTATTAAGATTTCTACCAGGTGTGGGGTGCACACATGGGTTTTTTAAGAAGTTTCACTTCTATCACGTGTACGGTGCTGCGTTCGTGCTTTTGAACTAGTGTTTTTTTCTCAAGTATATTTGCTCAGTGGCAATTTATACATATGTACATATCGACCTATCTGGGCAGCCAGTTCGAAAACGCCCTTTCACAGAATTTGGTTCAAATGGAACGAAGTTTTTACAAAACTTAACAGGGTGGACAAGGGTAATTGTGTTAGCATCCAATAAACTTGATAATTTTGCAAAATATTCGATATTGGCTTAGGTAATGTCTAAAAACACCTAAGGAACTTGTTTAATTTGACAAAGTTCCTGGTTAATTTAAAAAGGTTATCTAGCAATAACACCCAAGAAACTTATTTAATTTAGCAAAGTATTTGTAAAACAAGTTACGTCGTGAAGACGGCTTTCAACTTTAGTGACGTTTTAAGTAAATAAAATGGCATAGGAGTTAAAGCAGGTAAGTTAACACATATACATAGATATTTTAAGTTGTTTCAACCTTGTGCTTAATATCGTCGCGCCTATTGTTAAATCATGTAGTGTATTAAACAAATTTCTTTTTAGTATTACAGTATTCACAACCTTTCATCAAAGGTTAAAATTGACTATTATCATAGCTTCCCAGACAACGAGGTAAATGTTTCAAAATGGAACAATTTATGTAGAACCGCTCGGATCTTTTTGAACAAAGGATTAAAAATCCACAAAGCAAGCAGCTCAAGAGATGGGTATTCGAAAAGAAAGTCATATTAAATATAGGTAAAATAAAAGTTTATTTCTTAACTTAAATCAAAGATTTAATTAAATATGTATATTTGTTAGACAATTTCAACATATGCATATATTATGATGTTGTTGAAATCGATTTTATTGCTTATACTTTAAAAATCGCAAATAAGTGTCACACAAAGTATACTATTTCGGATTCTCAAAATATTTTCACGGTAAGAGTAAGCTTTAACGCGCCCGGTACGAAAGCGCTTGGAACGTAGGGCGCAGCACCCAAACTTACAATTTACACAACGAACTCACCCACGTACTGGTGCGTGCAAAAAAGAATACTGCACACTGCTCTTTGCTGGTGTTGCTGGACACCCCCACGCTGCGTCTGCTCGATGCTTGGCAGGCTGCCAAAAAACTTCACGGCCGCTCTTCTATTTTTGGTCGTTTTCAAATAAACACACCCGCACACTACCTTCGATTTTTAAAAATGTACTTTTATTTAATTTTTAATTTTTATTCAATTTACAATTTTTCCGGACAACATCTCAAATTTAAAGTCGAGTAGCGAATGAAATGCTTTCTTGAAGCCAGCCTACGATACACCTTCTAGAAACGAATTTGGATCGTATGCTCGCCAGTGTTGACAACACACGCGATGTAATTTTATTATTTTGGGCAACATAAGTGTTACCATATAAGCAGTTACCACATCGCGTGTGGTGCCATTACACCAACCGCCTATGGGAAAAGAACTTTTACAAGGTGATCAGACTTGTAAAATCTTCTTTCCACATAGTATGTCAACTTGCTTTGGAGGAACGAAAATGTTATATTAATTTTCTTTCCCCCCTTTTATTCGTTCGTCCATAGCAATTTGGAAATGCATACTCCATGACATACTAACTAAATATACATTATATAAAATTACTTAATCGTAATTAGTATTAGGCTAAACTAATTTGAAGTTGAAAAAAATTAAATTAGTTTTATATTGAATAAATTTTTTTTTGTTTTCAGATATATTTAACTATACTTTTCAATGTTTTGATTTGAAAGTATTTTATAGTATAACTAGCTTATACCCGCGGGTTTCACCCCGCGCTTTTATGCAAATAAGAAAAATAATTGAATAATGTTAGATTTTATTTCTGTGCCCATTTCGTTATAGCTCGTTGTTTTTTAAGCGAGTTATTTAGGCCGTTTAAAACTATGAAATTATAAAATCTCGTCTGCGCGCTAGGCATACGAAAGATATCAATCCCTCTAAGTTTACCTTAAAATGGTTCCAGGTATACGACGCGTGAACGTGTAACCTTCTTGGAGGTGCCACGGCGGGTTCTAATATTTCCAACTCAAATTTAGTAACCTGGCCTTGATAAAATACTACTTCTCATTGCTGTAGCAAATGCCTCAAGAAAGCTTTAGATTATAAGGACGAACCCGGCTCTCCCTTTTCCATTAAATGAATTTTTTTCTATCAGTACGGCACTTATAAAATAAACCTCCATAACAAATTTAAAATACTTCCAAAGATTTTCTATCCTTCCAGAGATATGTATTAAGAAATGTTTAGTATGTATGGGAGGCGACATGCCTCCTTTTTTAATAACTCACATTTTTTCCATGAGCAATTGAAACATTTTGTATACACAACTCCATACCAAGTTCCAGTATTCTTCCACAAACACTTCCAGGGATATGTGGCAAGAAAAAGTCAATTTGCACAGAAAGTGCCACGCCCCTTTTTCTTATAACCCTAATCTTCT
>NW_016159071.1:60824-73192 GCF_001687245.7 Rhagoletis zephyria
AAATTCCAGCATAACTTAATTAATCACCAAACCTACTTGATCGAATTAAGAGTTAATGATTAAAAATTAATTTTTTAATCGCGGTTACGATTAACTGTTTAGTCAGATTAAAATTAATCATGATTAACTCTAATCAGATTGAATTTAATCGAATTAACTAACTGATTAAAACATCAATCGATTAATGCCAACTTTGATTTCACGTAGATATCACTATACCAAGTGAACTCTCCCACAAATACTTCCAGAGATATGTATGTAATATGAAAATTCCAATTTGTATGGGAGGGGCCTTACTTTCAGTCTAAGACCATCCTTCCGAAATCCGTAGTAAGTGTGCTAAATTTCGTTCTGATCGGAAAACCGGTTAAGGAAGTAGCCTGTTTTTCAATCCAGCTCATAAACCATCTTTGAGCAAAATTTCATTTTCAAACAGGTGGCAATTCTTAAAAAAGTAGCCTATTTTCCAGTCTAGGTCATAAGCTATCTGTGTGCAAACTTTCATGCAAATCAGTTCAGTCATTTACGCGTATTAATTTAATTATACTTTCCTAATACGTGATAACTCTTAAAATAGTAGCCTATTTTCCAACATAGGTCATAAGCTATCTCTGTGCAAAATTTCATGCAAATCCGTTTAGTCGTGTCCGCGTATTAATTTATTTAAACTTTTTTAACAGGTGGCAACTCTTCCAAAAAATTAGCCTATTTTCCATTGTAGATCATAAGCTATCTGTGTGCAAATTTTCATGCAAATCCATTCAGTCGTTCCCGCATATTAAATAAATTAAACTTTTTTAACAGGTGGCAACTCTAAAAAGGATAGCCTATTAACCAATCTGGCCCATAAGCTATCTGCGTACAAAATTTCATGCAAATCCCTTTAGTCGTTTCCGCGTGATGATTTCCCAAACATCCAAACATACAAACTTTCACATTTATAATATTAGTAAGATATTTTTTCATTAAAAATTTTGTAGTCTTAAGTAACATTTTCTTTTGTAGTTTAAAGTATTGTAATTTAGTTATTACAATTTTGTTTCTTATAAATAAACTTAAGTACATTTAAAGCATTTTTCTCTAATATTTATAATATTGTGTTTACATAAATTAAGGAATGGTGTTCATCTGGCGAACAATTTCTATTTAGTGAATATTTAATTTTACACATTTTTTTTGTTTGTTTGCTTGACTTGAAAAATTCATATACATGTTTTTGCTATATGTTGAAATAATAGTTGGTTGAGATGAAAGTTTCAACTAACTTTTTGAACTCTATTTTTGTGGATTGTTTTTACTTTATCTTTTTCTTTATTGAAAATAGTAATATTTACACCATCTACTTTAGTTACAACATGAGAACCCTGATATATATTTTCATGTTTAATTCTGGGTTCTTTTTGTACTAGAAAGAGATCATTTTCTTTAATATGTACTGGACGAGAATGTCTATCATATAAATCCTTGTTGCGGATTTTATGTTTGTTAATTTATTCTTAGGTTATTGCATGTGATTTTTGCATCCGGTACTTAACTTCTTTTGCATAATTCTCAACATTATAAATGGGATCAATTTTCAATTCTTGCGGTAAAGTCGGTTTTTTTCCGAAAACTAGTTCGAATGGAGTAAATTTGTTGTCAAAAACAGAATTTGGAGTAGTATTATGCAAAAAGGTGAAATACTTAAGATAAGTGTCCCAGTCTGAAATAGTTTCATTTAGGTATGCACGTAAGTATTCATTGAAAACGCGATGATTTCGCTCAATAGTGCCCACTGTTTCGTGATGGTGTGCTGTCGAAAAGTTATGATCAATCTTTAAGAGTTTTGTTATTTCCAAAAATATTTCGTTTTTATATTCCGTTCCTAAATCTGATCTGATTGAATTCATTATGCCGTATACTCGTATGTGACTTTCAAAAATAGCAGAGGCTATAGTTTTCGCGCTTTTATCTGGAACAGCAACGGTTACCAGATACTTTTTCAGATCACAAATCATAGTAACAGCGAACTTGTTACCGCTTGTTGATTCTGGCAAAGGCCCTATTGTATCAATTATCACTATTTCAAAAGGTTTGATAGGTGTTGGCGTTAAAACAAGGGTTTCTTTTGTTTTTGGTTTTGGCTTGTTTAGTAAGCATTTCTCGCAATTCTTGACAAATTTTATTTATTTATTTATTTATTTATTTATTTATTTAATGAGTTATAGTTTAGAAATTATATAACAATTTTCTTACAGACTATTTACAAATTAACAAAGAACAATATACTAATAACTAGTTAAATGAATCCATTCAATACCAACTTAAACTTATCTTTTGGCAAAGAGAAATCAATGGCTATAGTATTTGGGAACATATTATACTCCTTCAGGGCCCTAGCTATAGGAGAATTAGATGCGAAAATTGTTCTAACTGGATCTAATACAAACGTGCCATGGTTCCGTAGGTTTCTATAGGAGATATTAAAACGAATAAGCTCGAGTAAATATGGCGAGTCAATCGCTCCACGTATAATGTCAAAAATAAATGTCTATGAGAGAATAGTTCTTCTACTGTTTAAAGACTTCAAGTTAATTAAGAGGCATCTCGAATTATAAGAAGGAAACGGATCATGCAAATGCAGAGAGCGGAGTGCAAAACGAACAAAAACTTTTTGAACACGCTCGAGCCGATTTATATGACAATCATAGTAAGGTCTCCAGACGAAGACGGCATATTCTAACTTAGAACGCACCAGAGACGTGAACAGCAACTTTAAGGTGTAAGGATCTGTGAATTCTGTACTGAAACGGCGAAAGAAGGCAAGCGTGGAATATGACTTAGCGATAACATAGTTAAAGTGACTATGAAAATGAAATTTTGAGTCAAAAATCACCCTAAGATCGGATATTTCATTCACAGTGCTTAAAGTTGAATCACCAATATAATATTGAGTATTAGCGGTACCCCGGTGTGCTTCTCTACACCAAATATTTAAAATTATTGAAAAATTAATGAAAAATCCTGCACGCCGTACTTCCTTTTGTTGGAAGTGCTCCTCAACATTTTGCGATCTTCTTTGCGATAACATCATGTTCGCAAGACGCGTACGTCGGCCTATATTTGAACGACTGGATCGTGGCATTTTATTCAATAGCGAACGAAAAACTCAATGCATAGGAACGAATTCGATAAATCGTATGGTAAACGCACTTTTTTTTAAATAATCAAATGAAATTCACAGTCGACAGTAAAAGAGCACTTGAAAAAACTTCATTCGAAGCCAAAGAACACAACACAGCCACAATTTTCCACAATGGTTTTGTTCACTATAAATCAATGAGGAGAAATACCTGCATGGAAAATTTCCAGTGTACTCAAACTTTTCGTACGAAACGCTGCAACAAATTTGTGCAAAAATATTGAAATTGACGAAAAAAATCAAATGAAATATGAATTAAGAACTATATTAAACACACGTGTTGATTCTGCAAAAACCAAAATAGAAAGACCGAATATTAGTGTACACCACCTTTTCGATAATACGATGAAATGACAGATATGTTGTGTTGTGGTGACTTTCATTCCATTGGCTCTACAAAATCCCTATTGAAAAACTTGCAGCCATGTTTATACTTGACTTAATTTATCCGAAGAAAAAATAAACACAGCACATTATAGCAACAATTTTTCACTATGTTTTCGATTTTTCATGTATGTGCTGTTGTACCATATACGTGGTTCATGTGACAGACATAAACTGTCATATATCATGAACCGCTGGACCGACTTCGGGCCCACTTCACATAACCCATCTGCATGATAGTCCGAATATACCGTTTAAATTTGGTAGAATTCGTGCACTCATTTTTTTTATTTAAGATGGGAGGTGCCACGCCCCCTTTCTCAATACCGCACATTTTTCTCCATGAGTATGGAATTATTTCATATGTCTCTATACCAATTTCCAGTAATCTACTACAAATATTTCAAGAGATATACCAGATGAAAATTTTTGTTAGTATGGGTGGTGCGACGCCCCCTTTTCCGAATTCGGGGAAACTTAACACAAACCATCTGCATAATAGCCCGACTATGCCGTATAAATTTGGTTGAAATCTTGTACTTATTTTTTATATATAAGATGGGAGGTGCCACACCCTCTTTTCCAATACCGCCCATTTTTCTCCATGAGTATGGAATTATTTGATATACCTCTATACAAACTTCCAGTACTCTACCACAAATATTTCAAGAGATATACAACATACAAATTTTAGTTAGTATGGGAGGTGCCACACCCCCTTTTACGAATTCGGGCAAACTTCACATAAACCATCTGCATGATAGCCTGAATATGCCGTAAAAATTTGGTTGAATCCGGTGAAGCCGTTCTCAAGTTAAAAGCTCACACCAAAAACGTGTACTTATTTTTATACATAAGATACATATGCCACGCCCCCTTTTCCAAATTTGGGCAAACTCCACATAAAATATCTGCATGATGGCCCGAATAAGCTATATAAATTTCGTTGAATTCGGTGAAGCCGTTCTCAAGTTATAAGCTAACTCACTAATTTTTATATATAAAATAGAGGCGCCACGCCCCCTTCTCCGAATTCAAGCAAACTTCACGTAAACCATCTGCATGATAGCCCGAATATGCCGCATTAATTTGGTTGAATTCGGTGAAGCCGTTCTCAAGTTATATGATCACACCAAAAACGTTCACTTATTTTTATATTTTATTTAGTATGGGTGGTGCCACGCCCCCTTTTCCGAATTCAAGCAAACTTCACGTAAACCATCTGCATGATAGCCCGAATATGCCGCATTAATTTGGTTGAATTCGGTGAAGCCGTTCTCAAGTTATGAGGTCACACCAAAAACGTACACTTATTTTTATAGTTATATAAGATAAATAGGAGATCGGGATTGTGTAAGTGATATATGGAAGCATTTTAGTGGATTTAGATGCAAGTGATTGTAACTACACCAAGCTATTACGTCATCAAGATCCGATTGCAGCTTGAGGGAATCAGATTCATTCGTGATTGTTGAAAATATTTTTAAATCATCAGCATAGAGCAGAAAATTAGAGTACCTAAAGCAATAACGTATGTCGTTAATAAAAATTACAAATAGCAGGGGGCCCAGAACGCTACCCTGCGGTACACCAGAAGACGCAATAAAAGAACGCGAGTAAACATCATCCACAGCTACAACACAACTCCGTGAGGACAGGTAGGACTCCACCCAAGACAGAAAGCTAGAATGAAAGCCCAGATTAGCTAGCTTGGACACTAAGATTGAATGGTTGACTTTGTCAAAAGCTTTCGAAAAATCAGTACATACGGTATCAACCTGTGCTCGATTGTTAAAAGCCGACAAACAGACTTCAGAAAAAACCGCAAGATTAGTTACAGTTGACCTGCCCGGCATGAAGCCATGCTGATTAATTGAGATCAAACTCTTGACAGCAAAGTACATCTCTTCCTTATCTATGATTTCGAATAACTTGGAGATTGTTGAAAGTTTACTAATCGGTCGGTAGTTGGCAATATTGTTTTTGTTACCATTTTTCAAAATAGGTGTAATAGAGGTAACTTTCCAGGCATAAATAAACTTACCACATTCAAGTGACTTGTTGAATATTAATAAGATTGGTAAGCAATCGCAGAACAATTCTGAAATAGATAAGAACAGAAACCATCCACATCAGATCGGAATGATGCTTTGAGTTTCAAAATGCCACCAATCACATCTTCTATTGTTAGAGATAACTCTCCAAAGTTTATGGGAGAATCAGTGTTACAAATAGAAAAATTACCTAGATCCGATTCGGGTTCAAAATTTGAGCTGAAAAAGTCAGCAAAAAGATTAGCAGCCTCTAAAGAAGACTGAGCATGGGTATTATTATAAAAAACTTGTGACGGAATACTTGAACACGTTTTCTTTGACTTGACATAGCTCCAAAAAGCTTTAGGGTTTAGTTTGATGTCACGTTCAAATCTGGCAATATAATTTCTATGTAGGTCTTACTCAGAGATTTAAATTTATTCGCATAGCACAGATAATTTTCCTTGTGTTGCGGCAAATTAGAACACTTATATTTTCTAAAAAATCGGTTCCTTAAGTTCTTAACTTTCTTCATTTCCTTAGTAAACCATGGAATCTTATGGCAGTTCTTTTTCTTTAGCGGGATATAACTCCTGCAGATTTCATTAATTTTATTTCTGAAAGAAATGAAACAATCGGCAACGTCGGCCCCTACAAAAACGGTGTCCCAGTCTACCCTAGAAATTTCATCACTAACTGCATCAAAGCTACAGTTCCTAAAACTATAATTCGAAGTAAAGGTATCTGATTTAAGATTTTTGAATTCGTAAAACTCCAGTTGGAGGACCAGAGGAACATGGTGTAAACCCGAACACGACAGGGGACCGAGGCATTCATCTAAGGAAAAGTTCAAATTTTCACTTATAAATACTAGGTCAAGAATTCTGGCAAGTTTATTTTTGAGGTTATTTATCTGACTGAGATTTAAGCTTAGTAGATTGTCAACAACATATGTTTCAGAGAAACTGCTAACATTATTGGGAAATAAAGCCAAACTATCGTCCATAGTCGTCCAGCCAACATTACAAAGATTAAAGTCACCAAGAATACAAAAATTGCAACTAGACCGCTTAGATACTAAATCTACAATATTATCAATATGCGATTTGTACAAAGTGTCGGAGCTACTTGGAGGAATATATGATGCACAAAATATGAGTGTCGAAGTACCAGTCACGGACACAGATAGTTGATCCAAAAGCAAGTCACCATCATGCAACAAAAGAATCGACGAACGATATTTTCTATGAACAGCAATTAATAGACCTCCCCCTCTGGAGAGTCCAGTTTTAAGCGAATCTCTATATTTACGATAGACGTTGTAGAGATTTGAATCGAAAAATTCGTTGTCGTAAAAATCAGCAGTTAGCCAGGTCTCAACGAGGACAAAAACGTCATAGTCCAAATGTGAACTTAATTCATACAGGGACTTTGATTTAGTCCTAAGCCCAGAAACGTTTTGGTAGTAGACTCTAAGAGGCGTAGAACAAACTTCAATATCCTTAAATGCTGTTAAGGGTCTTGATGAGTTACACCGTCTTTTGGAAAAGAACGGAACGGTCGAGCCTTTACATTGACTGGCCAGATATTCGCATTAATAACCTTATCGTAATATGAGTCCGAAACTCCTAATTTAAAATTTATTTTCTTAAGATCAANCCAGTTGGAGGACCAGAGGAACATGGTGTAAACCCGAACACGACAGGGGACCGAGGCATTCATCTAAGGAAAAGTTCAAATTTTCGCTTATAAATACTAGGTCAAGAATTCTGGCAAGTTTATTTTTGAGGTTATTTATCTGACTGAGATTTAAGCTTAGTAGATTGTCAACAACATATGTTTCAGAGAAACTGCTAACATTATTGGGAAATAAAGCCAAACTATCGTCCATAGTCGTCCAGCCAACATTACAAAGATTAAAGTCACCAAGAATACAAAAATTGCAACTAGACCGCTTAGATACTAAATCTACAATATTATCAATATGCGATTTGTACAAAGTGTCGGAGCTACTTGGAGGAATATATGATGCACAAAATATGAGTGTCGAAGTACCAGTCACGGACACAGATAGTTGATCCAAAAGCGAGTCTCCATCATGCAACAAAAGAATCGACGAACGATATTTTCTATGAACAGCAATTAATAGACCTCCCCCTCTGGAGAGTCCAGTTTTAAGCCAATCTCTATCTTTTCGATAGACGTTGTAGAGATTTGAATCGAAAAATTCGTCGTTGTAAAAATCAGCAGTTAGCCAGGTCTCAACGAGGACAAAAACGTCATAGTCCAAATGTGAACTTAATTCATACAGGGACTTAGATTTAGTCCTAAGCCCAGAAACGTTTTGGTAGTAGACTCTAAGAGGCGTAGAACAAACTTCAATATCCTTAAATGCTGTTAAGGGTCTTGTTGAGTTACACCGTCTTTTGGAAAAGAACGGAACGGTCGAACCTTTACATTGACTGGCCAGATATTCGCATTAATAACCTTATCGTAATATGAGTCCGAAACTCCTAATTTAAAATTTATTTTCTTAAGATCAACCATATTAGCATCCTTTTTCACAAGCTTAAAGCAGGAAAGAATTTTCTTATCAATATCCGCATTTTTCGAAACATAAGCCAGGATGTCATCTACAGATACAGTGGGCTTAAATGAGGATACATGCAACCACTTCATAGGCGATACAACGCTTAGCTCATTATTGCTATTGGAGCCGATAAATAACGGTTTTTTAAGGTTTTCCGGTTGCTTCTTTTAACAGTTATCCATTCAGAGGGTTGATTCCCTTCAGCCAGTTCATTTATCGCAATCAAATCAACAGTCTGGCCACCTTCGGCTGGCAATGTAGATGTCAATACAGAATCTTGCGCAGCCACCCCAGCAAAAGTCTTGGTTAATGGAGTCACTGTGTGTGTGAGAGTAGTGGTAACAGGTACAGTGCACTTATCGAATGACGAGGCAGCAGGCAGAGGCGGCGCAGTCACTGAATTAGTACACACACCATTTGTGTTAGCAGTTGAAATCGACCTTAACTCAGCAGCAGCAGCAGCATGGAAAGTGGAAGTCGAATCGGCGATATTAGCATTCGCACCATCGCCAGCTTGGATAGACTGCGAAGAGCGCAAGAGAGGCTGATTAGCTGTATCCGTCATTGTTTTGCTTTTGTTTACTTCGCAAGTGCAAACCTTGACTCGTTGATGGAACCCACAAACAACGTTACGTATGTCTTTTATTTCAGCAGTTAACAAAGAAATTTCAGCATCTTTAGCATGAAGATTAGATTGCATTGGCCGAGCATCGGCATGTAGAGCATCAGATTTATTTAATAATTGCTTATTATCTTCACGCATAGCACATAAGAGGGAGAGCAAACGGGCATTCTCTGCCCTAAGCGCACTAAGTTCTTTGACCACTGATTGCAACACTAGTACATGCTTATTGTCATGCTCAGTAGAGTTTGCATTCGTTTTTTGTTTCGGTGCAGTNGTGCCGAAGTACCAGTCACGGACACAGATAGTTGATCCAAAAGCGAGTCTCCATCATGCAACAAAAGAATCGACGAACGATATTTTCTATGAACAGCAATTAATAGACCTCCCCCTCTGGAGAGTCCAGTTTTAAGCGAATCTCTATATTTACGATAGACGTTGTAGAGATTTGAATCGAAAAATTCGTTGTCGTAAAAATCAGCAGTTAGCCAGGTCTCAACGAGGACAAAAACGTCATAGTCCAAATGTGAACTTAATTCATACAGGGACTTAGATTTAGTCCTAAGCCCAGAAACGTTTTGGTAGTAGACTCTAAGAGGCGTAGAACAAACTTCAATATCCTTAAATGCTGTTAAGGGTCTTGTTGAGTTACACCGTCTTTTGGAAAAGAACGGAACGGTCGAACCTTTACATTGACTGGCCAGATATTCGCATTAATAACCTTATCGTAATATGAGTCCGAAACTCCTAATTTAAAATTTATTTTCTTAAGATCAACCATATTAGCATCCTTTTTCACAAGCTTAAAGCAGGAAAGAATTTTCTTATCAATATCCGCATTTTTCGAAACATAAGCCAGGATGTCATCTACAGATACAGTGGGCTTAAATGAGGATACATGCAACCACTTCATAGGCGATACAACGCTTAGCTCATTATTGCTATTGGAGCCGATAAATAACGGTTTTTTAAGGTTTTCCGGTTGCTTCTTTTAACAGTTATCCATTCAGAGGGTTGATTCCCTTCAGCCAGTTCATTTATCGCAATCAAATCAACAGTCTGGCCACCTTCGGCTGGCAATGTAGATGTCAATACAGAATCTTGCGCAGCCACCCCAGCAAAAGTCTTGGTTAATGGAGTCACTGTGTGTGTGAGAGTAGTGGTAACAGGTACAGTGCACTTATCGAATGACGAGGCAGCAGGCAGAGGCGGCGCAGTCACTGAATTAGTACACACACCATTTGTGTTAGCAGTTGAAATCGACCTTAACTCAGCAGCAGCAGCAGCATGGAAAGTGGAAGTCGAATCGGCGATATTAGCATTCGCACCATCGCCAGCTTGGATAGACTGCGAAGAGCGCAAGAGAGGCTGATTAGCTGTATCCGTCATTGTTTTGCTTTTGTTTACTTCGCAAGTGCAAACCTTGACTCGTTGATGGAACCCACAAACAACGTTACGTATGTCTTTTATTTCAGCAGTTAACAAAGAAATTTCAGCATCTTTAGCATGAAGATTAGATTGCATTGGCCGAGCATCGGCATGTAGAGCATCAGATTTATTTAATAATTGCTTATTATCTTCACGCATAGCACATAAGAGGGAGAGCAAACGGGCATTCTCTGCCCTAAGCGCACTAAGTTCTTTGACCACTGATTGCAACACTAGTACATGCTTATTGTCATGCTCAGTAGAGTTTGCATTCGTTTTTTGTTTCGGTGCAGTAGAGCTTGCATCCACAGTCGGAGTAGGGGAAGATGAGCAAATAGATCCACGACGTTCGGCAGTACATGATTTACAAAAGAAAAGTTTATNATTTTCTATGAACAGCAATTAATAGACCTCCCCCTCTGGAGAGTCCAGTTTTAAGCCAATCTCTATCTTTTCGATAGACGTTGTAGAGATTTGAATCGAAAAATTCGTTGTCGTAAAAATCAGCAGTTAGCCAGGTCTCAACGAGGACAAAAACGTCATAGTCCAAATGTGAACTTAATTCATACAGGGACTTAGATTTAGTCCTANAAGTAAATTTTGATATATTGCCGATCATATTTTTCCAAAAATATTTTGTACGGATTTTTGCATATAATCTTTGGAGTCAACAATGTCCACCCACCACTTATTATTGTCATAAGTTGGTGTTTCTTTTCGTCGCCGGTCACAGTTTCGACTTGATCCGTCAATATAATTTGTAAGTTCTTTAAAATTTTATTTTCGCAGTCTTTTAAGTTTGTAATTGTAAAATATTTGAAAAATAAATCATCTTTAGGCCATTCTAACGTGTTAATATTACGACTGTCGGCTTCTACTTCAAGCCGCGAAATTAACTCATCGAAATTCGTTTTTTCGTTAACAATCGTAAAATTAAGTAACTCGAGATTTTTGTGTTTTAAATGTGCATAAACTTGAAAATTTTAAATTTTATTATTTTTGTCATCTATATCTATACTATTATATAAAATTGATTATATGGAGTATGTTTGTAACGACTTATTTCTCAAAGTACTGAACCGATTTTAATATTTTTTTTTTTTAAACGAAGCATTTGTAAAAAGACGCAGAGTGGCATACTTGTATTTTTTATTCTTGGAAGATAAGCACCCTCTTTTTGGGTGTAAAGTTACAAAAAATTACAAAGACGTACAAGCATAAGCCTGTTTGGTTGCCAAATACAGCGCATAGCTACGCGAAAAATCTGTACATCAGTGCCGATCAAACACGAGCTCACAAAGGCAAAAGAGATGTGTATGAGCGACGTGACTGCGCTATACCACATACATACACACATAAACGTATTTGAGCTAAACAGCGATCACTGATTGAACATGCCAAATACATACATATGTATGTGTGTACACATTTATAACCGAAAGGCAAAGCATCGCAGTATGTGGTTGACACAACAAACTAATCATATTGTGGCGAATACTGCGGCAACACAAAGCGAACAACGAGAAATAGGCAGAATGTTCGAGGAATGACGTAGAATGTTCCACAAAGAGAAACGTCAAGTTGGATGAACACTGCGAACAGCGAGAAAAAGAGAATGAGCGATAAACTTCAGAACGTTCTAGAGTTGCCATAAGTGTGAGCGCAGGTATATAAGAGCCACGACACAGCGGAGTGGAGTCAGTTGCAAGTCAGCAAGCTACAAGTAAAGTGAGCAGAGAAGCGAATTGCGAATAAGCAAGCTATAAGTTTAATTGTGTGTAACAAGTTCAGTAAAGCGTTGTAATTGCCTTAACAAGTATTGTAGTATTTTTACTGTATTAGCAAGTATTGTAAAATTGTTTGTTGTACAATAAAGTTAATTGTACTACAATTCGGTCATCGTTAGCATTTATTTAACAATCCAGCGATACGAGCCCGAGTATATTTGGGAAATCCCTCAAGGTTTCGAGGATAATCGTAACAATATGTATGCGCAATATTAACTAACTAGCGAATACCCGGCGTGCTTCGCTGCGCCTTAAAAGTAATTTTGTTTTGTTACTCCCTCTCACAACATTTGAAAATATTAGTTAATATTGCTGTACATATTTGTATAGTAGGGAGATTTTT
>NW_016159071.1:73774-97781 GCF_001687245.7 Rhagoletis zephyria
TGTGGCGAATACTGCGGCAACACAAAGCGAACAACGAGAAATAGGCAGAATGTTCGAGGAATGACGTAGAATGTTCCACAAAGAGAAACGTCAAGTTGGATGAACACTGCGAACAGCGAGAAAAAGAGAATGAGCGATAAACTTCAGAACGTTCTAGAGTTGCCATAAGTGTGAGCGCAGGTATATAAGAGCCACGACACAGCGGAGTGGAGTCAGTTGCAAGTCAGCAAGCTACAAGTAAAGTGAGCAGAGAAGCGATTTGCGAATAAGCAAGCTATAAGTTTAATTGTGTGTAACAAGTTCAGTAAAGCGTTGTAATTGCCTTAACAAGTATTGTAGTATTTTTACTGTATTAGCAAGTATTGTAAAATTGTTTGTTGTACAATAAAGTTAATTGTACTACAATTCGGTCATCGTTAGCATTTATTTAACAATCCAGCGATACGAGCCCGAGTATATTTGGGAAATCCCTCAAGGTTTCGAGGATAATCGTAACAATATGTATGCGCAATATTAACTAACTAGCGAATACCCGGCGTGCTTCGCTGCGCCTTAAAAGTAATTTTGTTTTGTTACTCCCTCTCACAACATTTGAAAATATTAGTTAATATTGCTGTACATATTTGTATAGTAGGGAGATTTTTTCAAATTACATAAATACTAGCGAATACCCGGCGTGCTTCGCTGCGCCGTAAAAGTAATTTTGTTTTGTTACTCCCTCTCACAACATTTGACAATATTAGTTAATATCGCTGTACATATTTGTATAGTACGGAGATTTTTGCAAATTATATAAATATACGTTATTTGAATATTGAATTAATACACGTTTGAGGAAAGGGTGCGATAGTAGACTCCAGTTATAAGATTATAAATTAAATTTCCAAGAGAAAGTCGGCTCTTTACATATTTTCTAATTACCTTCGAAAATATATTAACTAAAAAAAAACAAACAATGCTTCATAGATCGATTTTTTTTAAATCTAACTTCATAAAGTTCTTTAAAAATACAACACAAAAATACATTTAAGGCGCAGCGAAGCACGCCGGGTAAATGCTAGTATATTATATTTGTTTTCACTAGGGGCAAGGTACATTGAACAGGTAGTATCAGTAGAGCAGCTGATTTGATTTATTTTCAAATTATTTGGTCTCGAAAATGTCAAATATTTTTAATTTTTTCTCACAAAAATTCTGAATTGTTAAAATCCATTTGCATGTGAAACCTTTTTCCATACTAAACAAGCGATTGAATAGCAGCTTTTGGAACGTTCGCCCAACTCAGCAGCACAACCGCTGATTACTGGCCCTTGTAAAGGATGGATCAATGCTTCGAGAAGCAAACAAATTTACTAGGAAAGAAAGTTGCAACAATTTTTATTTTTTTCTATTTAAATTTATTATTATTTTTGTATTTCACATGGCACCCTTTGATTTAGAAGAAAAAATTCAGAACAGTTGTTGACACTTTCGATACCAGAAGCAACAACAAAATACACGCAAATGTTGTTTTTGCTCTACTGATACTACCTGTTTAATGTGCTTTGACTAGGGGTATTTTCTTTGAGAAATCATATGAAAATTTGTCATAAACCTGTAATTTAATTTTGTCATTGCATTCACTATCGTACTTTGATTGTGTTTTATTCGTCATTGATCTTGTTTTTACCGCTAGTACTTGTTTAGTTAAGTCTTTTAGTTCGATCATTGTAATCACTGACAATGCGTCCGCTCCTACATTCGATTTTCCTTTTATATATTCAATTGTAAAGTCGTATTCTGACAGTTCTAAGCGTATTCTAGCAAGCTTTGACGACGGGTCCATCTTGTTAAATATATAACCTAAGGGTCGATGGTCAGATTTCACCGTAAAGTGAGTGCCGTAAACATACGGTCGAAACTGCTTGATCGCAAAATATATAGCTAAGAGTTCAAGTTCGATTATCGGTTTATTCTGTTCTGCTTTATTGAAAGATTTTGAAGCGAAACATATTGGCAAATCATTTCCGTCATGGTTTTGGCTTAATATAGCACCGCACCCGACTTTCGAGGCATCGACAGTAATAATAAACTGTTTCGTGAAGTCTGGGAATTGTAGCAATTTTGGGCAAATTAATGCCGATTTTAAGGATTCAAAAGCTTTATCGCACGCGCTGTCCCAAATAAACTCAGATTTTTTTCTGCCTAATTTATTTAAAGGCGCTGCCAGAGACGCAAAATTTGGTATAAACCGCCTGTAATAATTAGCAAACACGACGAAACGTCGAACCGCATCTTTATCAGTCGGTTTTGTATATTTTTTAACAGCGTTTATTTTGGTGTCGTCTGGCAACAGACCTTTGGCTGAACATTTATGGCCTAGAAATGTAACTTCCGGCCGCAGAAAATTGCATTTATTGGGGTTCAGTTTTAGGTTGAAGTTTCGACAAGTGTCAAAAACTTTCGCTAAATTTTTTATGTGATGTGCTTCACTACATCCAATAACGATTATATCGTCAACGTAAAGAAATGCCACATTGGGCGGAATACCGGAAAAAGCGATTGGCATCATACGCGAAAATGAATTTGGTGCTACATTTAACCCAAACTTTCCATCTAAAACCTCCTCGGTCCGTACTGAAAGAGGTTACGTCACGTGAATCAATATGTAAAGGGNATCTTGTTAAATATATAACCTAAGGGTCGATGGTCAGATTTCACCGTAAAGTGAGTGCCGTAAACATACGGTCGAAACTGCTTGATCGCAAAATATATAGCTAAGAGTTCAAGTTCGATTATCGGTTTATTCTGTTCTGCTTTATTGAAAGATTTTGAAGCGAAACATATTGGCAAATCATTTCCGTCATGGTTTTGGCTTAATATAGCACCGCACCCGACTTTCGAGGCATCGACAGTAATAATAAACTGTTTCGTGAAGTCTGGGAATTGTAGCAATTTTGGGCAAATTAATGCCGATTTTAAGGATTCAAAAGCTTTATCGCACGCGCTGTCCCAAATAAACTCAGATTTTTTTCTGCCTAATTTATTTAAAGGCGCTGCCAGAGACGCAAAATTTGGTATAAACCGCCTGTAATAATTAGCAAACACGACGAAACGTCGAACCGCATCTTTATCAGTCGGTTTTGTATATTTTTTAACAGCGTTTATTTTGGTGTCGTCTGGCAACAGACCTTTGGCTGAACATTTATGGCCTAGAAATGTAACTTCCGGCCGCAGAAAATTGCATTTATTGGGGTTCAGTTTTAGGTTGAAGTTTCGACAAGTGTCAAAAACTTTCGCTAAATTTTTTATGTGATGTGCTTCACTACATCCAATAACGATTATATCGTCAACGTAAAGAAATGTCACATTGGGCGGAATACCGGAAAAAGCGATTGGCATCATACGCGAAAATGAATTTGGTGCTACATTTAACCCAAACTTTCCATCTAAAACCTCCTCGGTCCGTACTGAAAGAGGTTACGTCACGTGAATCAATATGTAAAGGGATTTGATGAAACCCTGAAAAAAGGTCTAAGGTTGAAAAATATTTCGCTCGGGCAAGGTTATCTAGAATATCGACTACTCGCGCAAGAGGGAACTTATGAGCAATCAATTTTTTGTTAACAGCGCGAAAATATACGCACATACGGTATGCTTTTTTACCATTAGTATCTTTTTTTGGACCAACAATTAAAGGACTATTATAATTCGAGTAACTTTCTTCGATTAACTCATTTTCTAACAACTTGTTAACTTGACGATTTATTTCTTTTCTTTGGGAATATGGTAATCGGTAGTTCTTAATGTAAACTGGGTTATTGTCTGCCAATCTTAGTTTTTGTTCGTAAAAGTTATTTAACGTCATTTTGTCGTCGGGAAGTGCAAATATGTCTGCGTAATCTTCGCACAAGTTTAGTAATTTACTTTCAGCGTAACTAGAAATTTATTTTTTCAAAACGTTAATCAGTTCTTTTGTCCGGTTGTCATCGTTTCTTGTCTTATTAATGGAGTAAACGTTAAAATTAGAGAGTTTTTCAGTCCGGATGTTACAGTTTTTTACGTATTTTATTTCGTTTGTGGTATTTATGACTTTGATGATTGGGCTGCTTGTACTAATTATGCATCGTGCTGTGAATACACCGCTACCGATTTCTTGTGATTCCACAAAAAGTGGTTCTGGTGAACTTCCTAAATTAAAAAGACGAAAAACTTCGCATCTGGGTGGAATTACACAGGTATCGCTTTCAGTTCCGTGAAGAATCGGAATCGCGACTTTTCTATTACCTACCTAGAAGGAAATGCAATTGCTTGCGTAGCCGATAACGCCTTTATTGAATTTTAAAAAGTCTTTACCCAATATGCCGTTTGCTGGAATATTAAAGTCGTCGTTAACCACATGTAGCGTATGTTTTATAAAAAAGTCCGAAAAAGTCAAATTTGTCGTTATTTTACCCAGAGTAGCAACAGTATTAGAAGTAACGCCCGTTATGCGTATAATATCATTCGTATCGATTGGAAAATTTTTGCAAAAACTTGAAATTTTTATTAAAGAAATGTCGGCTTGTGTGTCAACCAAAAATGTACAAAACTTATTAGACCCGGAAACTTGTAATTGGATAAAATCCGAATAGTTTATTTAGTTTTAAGCAGTAAATGCTTTTTGCTGTACAAAAATCGTTTAGTTGTTTAAATCCTGCTCCCCCAGTGCTCGCTCTTGAGGGGCATGAGCGTTTAAAGCATTCCTACTCCTACCGTTTGCTGTTCGAGCATTATTGTTCCTATTGGTGTTGTTGTTGGAATTAACCCGTGAACCATTGTTGTTATTATGATAGCGGTTTCCGTTAGCGAATTGATATCGTTGACTGCTATAACTGTTGAAGTTATTATTATTCGAAGAAAATGACCTGTTATTCCTATAATCAGTAAAATTGCGAGTTGGGTTAGTCCCACGATAGCCAGCACGTGAATTTCTAAACATATTGATACCACGCGATCGAAAAGTTAAAACTTGTCGCTCCTTCACCTCATTATTCTGCTCTACAATTAGTTTTGCAACTACGTCTTTAGAATCTGAAAATTTTGTTGAAGCTAAAATTGATTTTACTAAGTCAGACCTGGCGTTTAGACGACAAACGTTAACAGTTTGCCCAATCGCCATTTCGTGAGCCTTTTCTTGAGTCATTCCTTCTATAACACTATGCGACAGTCAAAATCGGGATGGGATGAAACCAACGGGAAATGTTATATCGGTCAAAAACAAGTTATACGTGGCCCCGCGTTTCGCTGGGTCACGTCTAGGAATCGAGATATATAGATTTGAAGTTAGTAACTATCATATAGGGGAAATTGTCACCTTTTTTTGAGATACCTTCACTTAATTCTGAATAAAAGCGAAACGCGTCCATCGATTTTCATGATATATGTCTCATTTTGCTTAAAGGTTATGTGACTTTGCGTGAAAGTAATACGACTTGCCTTTTTTCCATTTTGGATTTTTTATGAATTTAAAAAATAAAAAAATTAAATATTTTAGGCAAAAAATATTTTTTTTCTTCATACATTTATTTTTACCGGCAAAACTGTTGATTATATAGAAAAACGTTATATGAGAAGATTGAAGGAATTGTAATTTTTAATTTTTTTAAATTCGTTGAACAAAATCGGACTAGTGGTTTTCGAGTTATGTCAAAAAAAAGACCACCAAAGGTGACAATTTCCCCTATATGATAATTACTAAATTCAAATCGATATATCTCGATTCCTAGACGTGAGCCAGCGAAAGGCTGGGACACGTATAACTTCTTTCTTGCCGATATAACTTTCCCCGGTAGTTTGAACCCTTCCCGATCACTGACCNGTGGGACACGTATAACTTCTTTCTTACCGATATAACTTTCCCCGGTAGTTTGAACCCTTCCCGATCACTGACCCCTACCATTTGTCTCACAGTGTAATTAACGACCGCTCAAGTGAATCGGATAATTCTTCAACGCGTTTGGCAAAGTCTGAATAATTGTTTTTGTTGACGTGTAACGCCGCTATTTTCCCTGCCACAACTTTCGAGTTGTCAGGTTTGATTCTATTGCGTAGAGCAGATTTTATGTCACTAACAGAATTTATTTGTGTAGGTAAGGCTTCGCGGGCTTTGCACTCTAACTAGGATTTCAAAAATGCGGTTAATGTACTGGTCAAATTTTCTTCAGCTAAGTCCTCAATCAAACTAATTTTATCTAAAAACGACTCGAGCGCTAACGGATCCCCACTCTAATTTTCTCTAATAACACAGGCCGACAAAATTAACCAACATTCAGACCCAGAAACCAGACTATATATTTCCGAAGGTTTATGATGCGCTGAATCCAAATCAGAATTTCTCTATCAGCACTGGTTTTCGCAATATCCTAACCTAAAAGTGCAAAAAACACCGTTTTTGCCCATATTTGAGGTTATGTAGCCTTACAGATGTTTTCTTTCACCAAAATAATAGGCTGGCATCTTTAAGTACAAGTCTTCTTTAAAATGGCGTTTTGTTTGCTCAAATATCTTTTTTTTTCGCTGAGATATCGCATTTTGAAATTTTCATGTTTCTAAATTTTCCTACACCTGAAAATCTATTAACATGATTCATTTTTTGGTTACATTTTATGATTGTTTTATCGAGAAAATTAGTAATCGACTATATCATGTCTATGTTCGGATTCATCGCATCAAAATCCTTCGAAAATATATAGTCCGGTTTCTGGGTCTGAGATGCTGTCGGCCTGTGTAATCGAAGCACAAAGGCTTATAAAAGACTTATTTTGCTCTGCTGTGGCCATTTCTGTCAAAACTTTGGAATAAATTGAAAAATTAGGTGAACTAGTTGCACTTGCTGGAATCTCTAGTACACTTAGCGAATCTTTTATGTTTGGAAGCGAAGCGCTTCTTTTAATGGCAAAACTCACTGAAGCTTGTGATTTTGCGTCGGAGTACTCTTCTTCACTATCAGAGTTAGCTAAATCTGTTTTGAAAATTAATGCTAGAGGCTCTATTGGAATTTTAATCTGAGAATTCAATTTTATAAAACACTTGCTTAAAAGATCCTTGCAACGTGTTAACTTTACTTGTACTTCACCAAACTCACACGATTCGCTATGACCCTTGACGTGTAATAAAACTTTATTTTACGAACTTATAAGCGAATCTCTATACTCGTTAAGTTTTGTTGCACTTGTCGAAAGAGGACGATTTTGCAAAATTCGCATCGTAATTTTTAAGAATTCTGAATAATTTTCTTTAAACTCTTCGTCAAATTTGGTCATAACACGTTAAGTTTAATAAAATACAAGAAAAATTACTTCTGCTAACTGTCGTTCACCGAGTTTAAAAAAAAAATGAAAAGTTTACAAACTGTATTGAGTTATGTCCTTTTAGTCCACAATCCGCTGAAATGTTCATGCAAAGAAGCAGGAAGTATTTCACATGCAACAGGAGTAGGTTTTTATCGTGCAAATTCACATGCAAATTAAAAGTTAGCTTTTTTTCTTTAATGTTTTTATATTGTATTTCAAAAGAATTGTCGAATATTTAAATTTTGGTACACATTTACATCAGTATATGGTTTTGTATTAACTTTAATAACTTCCAGGAAGTTGTATTGTGGAAAAAGATAAAGCAATGTAATCGAAAAAGATCAGAAAAATTGTATTGGGTGACTTAAATCTAGTAATAGTTAATATTGTTGAAAATTAAAATTGTATTGAATCACTTAAAGCTAGTAATGTTTAATGCTGTTGAAAAGTGTCACTTATATCTAGGTTGATACTTGAAAATTTTAGTTTTTATATTTTTTTAAAAACTAATTTCTTGGAAAACTTGTTGTATTCCCTTTTTTTTGGTAATATTCGTTTAAATTTAATTTTTATAGGATCTATTTGGATTTAAAATTTTTTTGTCGAAGGCTTTGAATTTCATGTAATCAAATGAAGTAACTTAATGGTAAAAAAAAGATGAAGAAATTGGTGTACATATACATATATGTATGTATGCATGTGCATAATTGCGAAACTTTAGTTTGCTTTCGTAAATTCAATTTCAAAAACATCAAATAAATCACTTAAAGCTAGAAAAATGTAGCAAGAGAAGTACATATGTGCGTAATCGCAAATTTTAGTTTGGTTTCGTATATTCAATTTCAAAGGTTTTTTTTTTGTTAATCAGATAAATCACTTAATGCTAGAAAAATGGAGTAATAGAGGTATATATGTACTTATATATGTACTTATGTATGTACCTACATAAATGTAGAAATTTCACTTCAGTTATACGTATTCTATTTGGAAAAATTTGTATTTTATATTGTTAATCAAAGTAAGCACTTAGTGTTAGAAAAATTGAGAAATAGAAGTACATATATGTATATGTAAGTACATGTTTCAATTATAAATTCGAAAATTTCACTTCTTCTCAATCATAAATTCGCAAAAATTTTTATTAATCAAATAAAGCACTTAAGGCTATCAAAAAATGGAGGTACATGAATGCACGTAAGTACAACCTTGTTTAAATATGTATATCAATTTAATTTTAATTTTTCTAAAGTTTTAATTCGCAATGCCAATTTTGTGCAAAAATCATAGTGGTATCCACTTCATATTGAAAAACGTTTTGTAATGGTAGTAATTATAAAATGCTTTATACAAAAAATATATATACGTGTACATATGTGTACATCATAAATTCAACCGTACGCATAAACTCCCTCGCTGCAGCCTGTACCGCCTCGTTAGCCGTTATACATATGTATGTAGTTGGTGGTGGAGTGGCTTGCTGTTGTTAAGCCATTATACATACATACCTACGCGTATGTATGTAACTAGTGGTTGGTGGCGCGGCTGTACCCGAAAACCGAACAAAATGCAGGAATTACGTAGAACAATGCTTAAGTTGCATATAAAAATGCAGGAGTTTTGTAGAAAGATGCCGAAGTTTCGTATAAAAATGCAGTAGTTTGGAAGAAAAATGCGGGAATTTCATATAAAAATGTAGGATTTGTCGAAAACGGCAGGAATTTCGTTATGGGTTTTTTGCCTCACCAACCAGGCCACCACATCACACAACTACACCATTCTTACCACTTTTTCATTTTTACCCTGCCAAGGTCCACATCACCGCCGCCGCCACGGTCGCCATTTAACGCGGCCGGTACGAAAGCGCTTGGAACGTGGGGCGTAGCACCCAAACTTACAATTTACACAACGAACTCACCCACGTACGGCTGCGTGCAAAAAATAATACTGCACACTGCTCTTTGCTGGTGTTGCTGGACACTCCCACGCTGCGTCTGCTCGATGCTTGGCAGGCTGCCAAAAAACTGCACGGCCGCTCTTCTATTTTTGGTCGTTTTCAAATAAACACACCCGCACACTACTTTCGATTTTTAAAAATGTACTTTTATTTAATTTTTAATTTTTATTCAATTTACAATTTTTCCTCTCAAATTTAAAGTCGAGTAGCGAATGAAATGCTTTCTTGAAACCAGCCTACGATACACCTTCTAGAAACGAATATGGATCGTAAGTTCGCCAGTGTTGACAACACACGCGATGTAATTTTATTATTTTGGGCAACATAAGCGTTGTCATATAAGATGTTACCACATCGCGTGTGGTGCCATTACAAAGCCAATCTTGTGAAGTAAACTGCGGTGATTGTTAAATTTATATACACGATATATGTGTATATGGATATTTCCTTACGTCGCATACGTGACAGTAGTACGTTTCAATGTGATACAAACAAGGAATACCATTTGTTTTCTTTAACTTTTTTGGGCCATTGTATAGCGCATAATTAGCTCTATATTTAACCGAAAAATGGAAGTAGATTTTTTCTTTTCTAAAGCTAAGCGTACACGGTAGAGAAATCTCTCTAGAGTTTTACTGAAATAAAAATCTCCTCTCTGAATTAAGTTTACACGATAGAGAAACTCTAGGAGATATTCACTCTAGCTAGAGACAAAATAGAGAAATCTCAACTTTTATCTATCACGTACTCTACGCGCTGTGGACACGGTAGACAATAGTTACCTCTAGCCTAGAGTTAGTTTTCTATCTCGAATTGTTGTCAAGGCTTGTTGTATGTATATTTGTATTTATATAAAAAACCACGATGTAGAAAATATAGTTGGCGCCATCAGCGGAGCGCTAACTTTTCGTCGATTTGACAGCATTCACATATTTTCTGACGTCATAAAATAAATTTTCGCAATATGGACAAGAATTAAATTTTCAAATTGTACTTAATTGTCGAAAAAATTTTACCTTAAAGTAGACAAATGTACTTAAAAATTAAACACGGCAACCTCTCTCTTCGGTACTATGTGTATTTATGGACTCACATCAGACAGTTTCCCCGAGCAGTTCCAGCCAAACTACTATATAAATGTATGTCGGTATTCACCAAGTTGAGCAAGTGACCTGGCACTCTGACAAAACAGCAGATAACTGAAGCAACACTCTAAAAAACCTGTTGAAAAATGCGACTATAAATCGAGTATATTTTTGTTTATTTTTAAAGGTTTTTGGTAAATTTACACGATGAATATGTATTTTTCTCGTTTACAAATTTTTGTGTGAAAAAACTGTTTTTACTAGCGGCTTTACACAATTATACGGGTGAAATCAAATAGCAGATATGTATTTTGTAGCTTGTACACACTTTCGTAGTAAATTTACGCACACCACAGCCGCTATATTACACTCTAAAAAGTCCGAAATTTAAAAAAACTTATCGTTGAATAATCGAGCATGCAATATCGCAAATAATTAGGTAGGAAATCAGTAACCTGCCTTTTAGCTAGGAAATCTACACAATTTTTTTGTAGAGTGAACGACTGTTGCCAGAGAGCCAGACCACCTGCTCAAATGTTTTAACCAATAATTATGCCCCCTTGCAAAGGACGGAGGCTATTGGAAAAACCAATGAAAATAAGAGGATGATTCTCAGTAAATTATTTGGCTACGTTCTAAATGTACTTAAAATGGTGTGCTTGCTTTGAATATACGATTTAATGTCGTAGCCATTGCAAAATTTAACAATCTGTAATGAAGTTCATAGTCAAGACTTTACTATACGTCTCCGTAGAGCATAAAGTCTATTTAGCTTGCTAAATAGAGCCTAGAGTTGTCGTAGAGTTTTCGATCTAGCTCCGTTGGACTGTATACACGACGAAAAAGTCTCGCTAAATAACTCTCACGTAGACTTTGTAGGTGAGTCTCTCGTAGAGCTCTATTGAGTGTTTACACGTATCTAGCGAGATTTTTGTCTAAATCTCGCGTTTTTTAGAATATACTTTATATTTTGACTTCAGCGCCAATTCAGGGTGAATTTGTTGGAAATCTATGACTTATTATGTTTCAACTACATATGCCAAATTCGAACCAAATCGGACCATAAATACGGGTTTTCGAAATAGCTCAACCTTGGCGCCACCTAGGAAGACCATTTTACGCAAACATGATTCTACTTACATAGCCAGTATATATTTTAAAAAGCAGGCAAATCGGCCTGTAAATACGTTAGATATAAGATTTTTATTTTTTTTGTCGTGGTGGACCTTCCGATGGAAACACCCATATATAGAATCAGCTTCATTTTAGTTATTGCATTTTCGTTTTAATATAAATGTGGAAATGCATTTAAACACAAAATTACACACTAATTGAAACACACTCATTTTTAAAATCGTTTTGACAATTTTCTTGTTTTTTAGTATTTACTTTTTTTTCAAATACTTAATTCCACAGTATATAGCATGATACAAAAAATTTCAATAAACAACTTTTGACGGATAATAAAATTTTTTGAAGTTTCATAAATTGTGAACATTCTCAACGGCTTTGCCACTTTGATAATATTAAAACAATAAATCGGAGTATTTTCTTTCCCACATTTATACCAATTTAATAATATTTCAAATGCAAAATCATTATCAGTTCTTGGTAATTCGTTTACTTACGTGGTTCGCACCTTTTTTATTAAAAATATTTAAAATATGTAATGTTAAAGGAGACTTCATTGAAATCGTTCTTTTTATTTTATAATAAAAACGACGAACACTCATCTTTCAAAATGGTTCTCTTTTTAACCAACTTCCAAAAAAGGAGGAGGTTATCAGTTCGTCGGAATCTTTTTTTTTTTTTTTATGTATGTTACCGCATAACTTTGGACCACGTCAACCGATTTCGATAATTCGGAAAGGTAGTGTCTCAGAGGTGGTCCCATACTAATCTGGTTGAGATCCGATCAGTGGATCATGAGATATATATATGTATATATATTTTTTTTTTATATGGGAGTTGAAGTCGGTTTTTTGTTTGCTAAAAATTACTTGTTTATCAAGCAATCGCATTTCTGGCTAGCATATTTCAGGACGAATGGATAAGGTTTGAGCCAATCCCTTTTTAAATCAAAGAACCTTCCACACAGAAGGTCCAAAAATGTGCTTTTTACAAAATTGAAATCGGTTCAGCAGTTTGGTCAGGCATCGCCGTCATACGGAAAACATTTCATTTTTATATATATAAATTAGATAAGCAAGATGCGAGAAGCATAGAAAAAATATCGAAAAAAAAAAGTTTAAGTTCGAACCAACAATACATACCCACAAAATTTCATTGAAATCGGTTAAGCGGTATCGGAGATTAGCGTAGACGAACACAGTGACACAGGATATATATATATTAAGATACCCTACTATAAGCACCTACCATAGATACGTTTGCGTACCAAATTTCAATTTCATTTAATTTATGGTTTTGAAATTTTAGCTGATAAAATTTTCCACGCCTATGGGATGTGCCACGCCCCCTTTTGCAAACCCAGTTATATATAAGCACATACCATTGATATATCTGCATACTAAAATTCAAGCTCGTGGGACTTAAAGTTCCGAAGTTATAGCTGATAAAAAATTCCATGCCTACTGAATGTTCCATGCACTCTTTTCCAAACTCATTTATATACATATACCCTAATATAAGTACCTACCATTAAAATGGCTGCGTACGAAATTTCAAGTTCAAGCGACCTATAGCTCCGGAGTTATAGCTGATAAAACATTCCAGGTCCATGGGACGTGCCGCTCATCCTTTTACAAACTCACTTTTATACAGCCTACTATAAGCACCTACTATAGATACGTCTGCGTACCAAATTTCAATTTCCCGTGACATATGATTCCGAATTTTCCACGCCTATGGGATGTTCCACGCAGTTATATATGCCTTACTTAAAGCGCCTACCGTAGATATGCCTGCACACCAAATGTCAAGCTCTTGGGACTTACGGTTCCCAAGTTATAGTTGATAAAAGGGTCCGCGCATATGGGATGTTCCACGCTCCTTTTTACAAACCCATGTATATATAGCCTACTGTAAGCACCTACTGCAGATATGTATGCATACCTAATTTCAATTTCATGTGACTGATGGTTGTGAGATTATAGCTGATAAAAATTTCCACTTCTATGGGATGTGCCGCGCTTCTTTTACAAACCCCTTTATATATACTTTACTGTAAGCACCTACCATAGTTATGTCTGCATACCAAATTTCAAGTTCATGTGGCTTATAGTTACGGAGTTATAGCTTATAAAATCTTCCTATGGGATGTGCCACGCCCACTTTTACAACCTCATTCATATATACCCTACTATGAGCACCTACCATATGTATGACTGAATAACAAATTTCAAGTTCATATGACTTATAGTTTCGGATTTATAGCTGATAAAATATTCCACGCCTATTGGATGTGCCACGCCCACTTCTACAAACTCATTTTTTTATACCATACTATAAGCACCTACCATATATATGACTGTATACCAAATTTCAAGTTCATGTGACTCATGGTTCTGAAGTTATGATTGATAACAAATTTCACGCCTATGGGATGTGCCACGCCCAATTTTACAAAGTCATTTATATATACTCTACTGTAAGCACCTACCATATATATGACTGCATACCAAATTTCAAGTTCATGTGACTTATAGTTTCGAAGTTATGGCTGATTAAAATTTCACGCCTATGGGAGGTGCCACGCCCCCTTGTCGAATCCCAATTTTTTTACCAGGCCCATGTGTCATGGGATTACTCTGTCAAAATTTTGTTCGATTCTGTCCGTCCGTTTAGGCTGCAATCTGGCACATACATACATACATACATACTTCCATAAATATATAGTAGATATATCTTAGCGTAAAATAATTTTTGGGAATGTCTCGGCCACAGGGCCACCTATCTTGTAAGTTTCAAGTCCAAATATTTCTTTTAAATTGGCTAAATTGTTTTCTAAATATGAGCCAAATCAGCAAATAAATGCAATTTTTATGAATATCCCGACCCCAGCGCCACCTTGCGATTAAAGTTTTAGTCGGAATATTTCCCTTCAAGGTGCTGAAATATGTTCCAAATATGAACGAAATCGGTCCAGCCGTTTAGTAGTTTAGTGACATTCAATATACGGAAAACTTTGTGAAATTGTGAAATCGTGACGTCTCAGCTTTCTTAATTTTTCAGCAACAACAACAAAAAATTTCAAATTTTTTTAAATCAAAGAACCTACCACACAGAAGGTCCAAAAATGTGCTATTTACAGAATTGAAATCGGTTTAACCGTTTGGTCAGGCATCGCCGCATCTTACAAATTTTCGAAAATTCTTATAACCACGCCGTTCGATACATTGATTCTATGTAGAACTTTCCACTGGATCCGAATATGATGGTCTCACATTCTAAAAATAGAACGGTTTTCGAAATATTTTAAAATTTCGCTGGTTTTGTTATTTTCATGTTAAGTGAATGTGCAATTGGTGAAATATACCACAGTGATAATTTTTCACTTGATATGTATGTCCATAACTTCATTGAAACTAAAGAAATTCTGTTACAATCATAATTATTTTTGTTCGTAATTTATTTCACCCCTTTGTTAAACTATCGAATAAAGAACTGAGAAAAAAAACAGAAGTTGAATAAAAAGGTAAGATATAAATAACCACTATTTACAGAAATAATATAGTACAAAAATGTAAAATTATAAAATTAGACAATTTTTCGCTATATAAAGACGGTACAGTGAAATAACTCCCAAATGAAGTAAATAAATAACTCCCAAATATTTTCCATACAAAATGGGATTTGTTTCATTATCTCCCAGCGCGTTGGGACCTATTTCACAATTTTTTGTTGGGAATTATTTCGTACAGAAATAACTCCCCAATGAAATAACTTCCAACGAAATTTTGTTGGGAGTTATTTCCTTATTTTTACCATTAGAAGTTATTTCAATTCTGGTGGAACTTATTTCATTTTGTTTGCTATTTAAGCATTGGGAGTTATTTCATTTTTGTTGGAACTTATTTGTCAATTTTTATTGTAGCGTATTCATTTACTTCAATAGCTTTGTGCCACGATTTGTTTGAAGCCGTGTCTTTGCACATCGATGACGCGGGTTCGATCCCTGCTGAAAGTCTAGAAGAAGTCTGATGAGGAGATGTGGTGATCTCTGAAATATACTGCTGTAACTTCTACCGCTTAAGAATTGTTGTTTTTTCCTTTTTTCCTAAAAAACAAATCGTGGTACAAAGCTGAATAACACTATTGCAATAAATGAAGATGGGATGAGCCTGCCCTAAAAACTATGCAATGAATCTATTTCATGTATGGAATTAACAATAAAACCACGCTGTCAAGATTTAACAGCGGCGAATCAGCTGCAGTTGATAGTAAGCAGGTTGAATAAGGAAATGGAATAGCAACAAAAGCTTCTGACTTTGCACATCGATGGCGCGGGTTCGATCCCTGCTGAAAGTCTAGAAAAAAAGAAGCCTGATGAGGAGATGTGGTGATCTCCGAAATAGCTGCTATAACTTCTACCGCTTAAGCAGTGTTGTTTTTTTAATTTTTCCTAATAAACAAATCCTGGTACAAGGCTCAATAACACTTATTTTTCTTAAAAGTACTATTTAAAAAATTTCGACGTTTTTTAACGGTTTCTAAAACTGTTGTAAAGTTAGTTGTAGGAAATCAATGATTTATTTCTTTTTATAAAAGATCGGTGATAAAGTGCAAAACAATGTCAAGTCTTGCGTTTGAAATAATAGTTGTGTTTAATGAGCTGCTCTTGGTTACGCCAGGTTAAGATATCTCACAAAATTTTGTTTCATGAGGAGTTTTCTTGCTCTAACTTACTCTACTTTTTGTTTCATGAGCCTGCGTTAAGTGCAACTAGAGCAACTTAGAACACGACTTTCTGTTCCTGCTTTTTTGATGGAGTAACTTAGAGCAAGCAAACACACACATACGCTTTACAATTGTTGAAATGAGCTGTCAATAAATTAACCGTTTTGAGAATTTCTGCCTGAACTGCCTGACTTTATTTTTTTGCTGAGAGCTGCCAAGGCATAACAAGGTAGAAGTGATTTCGACATTTCTCTCTTTTGAACTGCGACTGAAATGTCAACTCTTAACCCTATACTATTCAATTTTTTTTTTTATTTAAGATTTCTATTGTGTGACTGATTTTTAATTCATAATAAAATGAAAAGGAATTACGTGCGGTGCGTTGTGTTTGCTAAGAGCCAGGACAACAAACTTGTGCGTTATTTTAAACCTCCGAATTGTCAAGTGAAGCGACAACGAGGGGCAAATTGCTGCGAAGATTCATTAGTAGACTCTTCACGTGTGCGCGTGACTTTATTTGATGCCCATCGCAGCCGAGTATTTCTAAGCGGATGCGTTTGTTCCCAGGTGCAGGATGTATCATAGCGAATATGAAAAGAAAATCCCCCACTCATATACATACATGGATAGACCAAATTTCAAATGGTGGTCTTATAAAACCTAAACCAAAATTCCTTGTCAACATAAAGAAACTGAAAATAATCTTTAATAAATTTAATNTTTTATCAAATGTGGTATATATATATCAAAGGGTTAATTTCTTTGTTTACATTTTCTTACATTACAGTCAGCTATGAGAGAGCTCGACTGAATTGTCACTTCTACCTTATTGAATATGCCTTGAGAGCTGCTCTACACTTTTTTCGGTCTCATTAAACACAACTAATAAGTGGCAAACGAAAAAAGTAGTAGATCATTGTACATAAAAGATGAAAAACAAATTTTATTTAAAAAAGTCTGAAGCTAAAGGTAGGATATATTATACGTGTAACGAAACAAGTTGTAAGTCGCGAGTGATTTTGGAAAAGGGGCAGTGTTGTAAGGTCATAGACTTGATTGAACATAACCATATGGATCAACGTGAATTTTAGGAAGAACTTAAAGCCCTTAACGCTGGAACACTAATCATAATTTTAGTTCGTAAACACTAATTATTTGTCGAATCGACTAAGATGTATTTATCACTCATAGTTTTTTATTTTTAAAGCATCAATCGTCAAAAAATGTTCCATATGTTCTTAACTTAATACTTTCTTAGTAAAATAATGCGAAAGTTATGCGGTTATGTTGTAGTTTAAATAATGAAATTTCAATTTCAAAATATGAATTGTCAAGGAACTTCACCACAAAGCATAAACTGTGTTAGTCGAATCGACTAACATAAGTGTTCTAGGGTTAACCAAATAAAGGATCAATGTTTGACACAAGTATATTAGGCGCTCCTAGTGCTGTCAGCGGAATCCGGGAGAATTTTTGAAACGTGTGCATGAGGTAAGCTAATAGTATTAACATGTTTTATTTCACATTGGGTGATTAACAATGTCTTTTGTTAATACAGAAATCAGGAATCTACAAAAAATATTAGTTTCAACAAAGTCAAAAGTGGTCTGCACTATTTGACAGCGAAAGTTTTTGCAGCATCTCCGAAGACTCCAACATAATATGTTTAATAAGGAAAATAGTTTCAATAATTTTGGACTTACTTTGCATGAGGGCCAAGAGAAATCAGCGTTTTTTAAAGTTTGCAACGACTCGAAGGACTTTGCGTACTGCGTCTTTGGATCTGATGAGATTGTCAATCTGATCGATGAAAACGTTTCCAACAACAACAATAAAACGATTTTAATCGATGACAAATTTTTAATTGTAGCGCGTGGATGTTTTACCCTAGAACCGTGAGTTGGGCACTCAGTGCCCATATTAATTTTTGATATCGAATTCCGGGGGCTTGGGAAGCCCAATGTGATTTCGTTTTCATAGGCAGATAGATTGCACCTTGGTTTATAAGTTGACTGAATTCTAGGTGTATATTTTTTATAAAAAGAAAGTAACGGTATTTTATATGGTGAGTACGCTATGCGTGACTTGGGGCACTCAGTGTCCATACATTTTTTCATATTGTTTGTATGGAGAACATAAATTTTCTAACGTTTTTTGGTGATTATTGGGCATTTCTAATCAGTTTCACGTAAAAATTTCAAATGAGCAGTTCATTTTTAGTTGTAATAGTTATAGTTTTTGAAATGAGTGAGGAATTGGCGGTTTATTTGGCCAACCTACGCCGTGATTTGACGGAAGAAGAGGAGGAAAATATTGCAAGTTATTTCAATGCTCATGAAAGCGATAATGATGATGCAGGGCAAGAACCTACATTTGGTGGTGACCACGTACCGATACCCAGTGACCAGTCTGACTTCGGAGAAGATAATGCTGAGCCCATTCCAGATCCAAGCTGTAGCTGACTGTGATATAGACATAAGACTTTATTGTGATATAATGATAGGTTATCTCCCAGTGATATGTATATATGTTGTTAGCTGTGATATAATATGTAAGAGTAGTACGTAGGAGCATATACGTGTTAATAATCGTAGCCACAGGTGAATGTTCGACTGACTACACAAAAGATACGCATACAGGAACAAAGAGACTTTCGTAGGAAGCCCGGAGTTAGGTCGTGGGTCGAGGACACATGTAGGCAAAACGTACAAACAATGTAGGTAGGCTGCGTTTGAATTCTTTTACGCACACGCCGGATATTGCAGGCAACATCGGCGGATGCAAGCTTGTAACGACAGCCTATGTAGTAGGTGGCAAGTAACTGCTGCAACAAATATTCCCACTCAAATATCCCCCCACACAAATGCCCGTTTGTACCTCAACGATGTACCTAAACATGTTTCGCAACATGTGTGAGAAGGCGCACTGCCAGGAATGACTCTGTGCGTACGTGTACGTGTTTGTAGGTACATATGCTAAGGTGTAGATTTGAATTATGTGTTTGTATACGTGGATCTGAGTGAAAGTTTGAGAAATGTTCCACACGCAAATGCACCGGGGCACGATCGCTTGGTCGGCTAACAGGAAGATTAAAATGGGAAAGTATCTTTTACGTGAAAAGAAACGAAAGGGAAAGTTCCGCATCGAATGTTTATTTTAATCAGTGACAAAAAAGAATAAAACAAGTTGTGCCCCGCTTAAACGGGACCGTTAATTCCCGATGCAGATCCCGCTACCAGAAAGCTATCAAGCGGCAGGAGTACCAAGAGGACTCAAAAGCCTGATTCTGGAGTTGAGCCTTTTAAAAACCAATGCGTCTAGTACATAGCCACGTATACAAGTTGTATACAACCACTGATATACATGAAAGACAAAATCGCGGAACACCGAGAAATAAATAGTTGAGGTCAACGACCGGGAATACACAAAGAAAGAAACACCGAGATCAACACTAAGAGCCTACAGAAACCTGAAACACTTCAAAAACGCATACATACATAGATTCCACAGGACTCCGCGCGAGGAGCATCAGAAGGAGAGCTTCCAGGCGCTCATGTCACAGCACTCCGTCAATCGCAGTTGGCGGCCACTCTTATCACAATACACCACCTTCAGTTTTCGTTTTATTGATTTTTCTTTCACCACACCTGCGTCTTTCTTTCTTAAGTCCCATATGGTTCCACCTAATTTGCCATTATATTGACATAACCTTAAACCAAATTTCGCGCATGTTTGTAGCTAACTTTTTATTTATTCTTTTGGTTTTAAGTAATGATGCATCTTTTCATCACCCCTATATATATATATTATATATTTCGCACTTGCCACAATCCATAAATAGTAATTTGATTTTTAGTTGTATACCTTGTTTTTATTGTAAATCCCATTTGCCTTTATATTATAGGTCCATAGTTGGCGAATTCGTGAAGAAAAAATTAAATTCAGTAGTGCGGTATTTTAATTTAACTAATTTTTTACGTTTGATTTTATTTTTTTATTAAAAGTGGTTCGGAGGTGGTTAAATGGCGTAGTCAAGAGTGCTGGCGACCGTCCCGGAGGAAATGAATGTCACAGCGAAATCCCGACATTTACCCACCTATGAATGCTCCCACTCTAGTGTACCGCCTATACTCTTGCTAGGTATTGGAAGTTTTTTTTGTTATTCCATAATAGGGCTATTCGCGATTCGCTGCATAAGAGCTGACAAATTTATGCAATTGCAGAAGTATGCCATGGATTGTGAGCGACCTTTATTAAACTGTCATGGTAAACCTTTTTTAATCAGCTGATAGAAATATCAACCACAGTTGCAATGCATAGCATTTTTATGCTATGGATTTTTGGTATTGCAAATTTGTCAAGCCATGACAAATGCAAATGCGTGTATTTTGTTTGTGTATTGCAAATAATTTGCAATACAAATTTGCAATGCAATGATGCTAGGCCATTTGCACCGGATCGCGAATAGCCCTAATATTTCTTATTCCAGCCTCTCCCATCTCCTGTATGCAGGGGCCTACATCACATGCGAGATCGGTAAGTGCTAACACATAAAAGCTCAAACAGTCAACGACGTAGCGTAGACGTAGGTTGACGCAGAGACGATCTACCTTATTGGATTCGCGTGTTAACGAAAACTCACCACCGCATGGCTATGTTGTTGCCGTTGCTTCCCTCTCTCTCTATCAACAGTAAATTTAATATGCTGCTACGTACGTCAACCTACGTTTACGCTACGTCGTTGACTAACTGCGCTTTAAGGTATGCTTACAAATGTACATTCATTCATACATACATACATACATATGCCTATATGCATATGTATTAAAGGTCTGCATCGGAATTCAGTTTGCTTCACTGTGAAGTTTTTTTCAAGTATGTAAACTACTCATACTCTAACAAAGAGGGCATGGAAGGAAGATAAGTGGAGCGCAGTATACATAAAAAAGTACAAAATATGTTCCGAAATAAAGAGGAACATAAATCAGCAGTACCATTCTGTTAAACTTCCACAAAAAATATGTTCCTTCACAAGTATTTTTGGAAGTTTTCGTTTAATGCTACATAATGTTAATGTTAGAGGTGACATCTATATATTAATACGCTAACATAAATTTTGTCTCCGTTCGCTTGGCGATTTTACCAAACCGATTTCAAAACCAAGAACACCATTGGAAAGGCATTTTTCCGTAGATGAGCAGAGTTTTTATGGTTTCACAATTGGTTGAAAATTATGACCAAAACCGTCGTTTAAACATTTCGTATTTGTGTATAGATGTTGCTGCAACATGTTCATTTTGACAAGTTTCGCATGTTGTTTCATTTCGCATTTGAAATTAAGCTTTGAAATAAAGATGAATATGAAGATGAAGAAATAAATGATAACGATGAAGCCAAAAGTGAAGATAAAGACGAAAATGGAGACAATCACAGATACATAAGAATTAGGGTAACTGAAAGGGTAAAAACATTTCTTGAATTTATGAAGTGAAACTTCTTTAGCGGCAGTTGGTTGGTTGGGAGTAAATTTTCAAATTCAAGGGGAATAATGCACATGGAAATGGTTCTCAGTGGTTTAGCGGTTCGAGAATAAAAACAAAAACAAAGATGCCTAGAGGTACAGGCAAAAACGAAGATCAAAGTAAATTTAAACACTTTAAGGTAAAGGTGAAGAGGAATATGCAAAAATAATGATAAATATGAAAAAATGATGAGGATGAAGATCGATATTGTTATTGATATAAAACTTGATATTTTTATCAATATAAAAATCGATATTGCTTTGATAAAAGAATCGATATTGTTATCGATACTGTTATTGATTAAATAACTGTAGTCGATATAATAATCAATATAATAATCGATATTGTTATCGATACAATAATGTATATTGTTATGGGTATCAATCGATTAAATAATTGATTTTGTTATCGATTTAGTCATTTATATTGTCAACGATGTGTACAATAATCGATACTGACGATTGTTATATTTATCGCTGAATTAATCGATTTTATAATCGATATATTTTTATACAATTTTTCTATATGTGTATGGATATTGTTATCGGTATTTTTATTGAAACAGTTATCGACAGGGTTACCGATTTAATAATCGGAACATGGAATGTGATCACATTACATGACATCACATCACATAATATCACATGATATGATGAGACATCACAATATATTACATCACATAATATGATATCACATCACACGATATCACGTGACATGACATCATATGATATGACATCACATTATATAGCATGACATCTCATGACTTGACATCACATGATATGACATCGTATGACATGATATGGCATTACATGACGTGGCATCACATGATATGACATCATATGGTATGACATCATATGACATGACATCAGAGGATATGACAACACATGACATGACATCCTATCACATCATATAAAATCACGTCACATCTTATCACGTCATCGCACCTCATCTCATCTACGTGAATAGAAAAGGATATAAGCAATGATTTGAAAGATAAAAACAAAGAGGAAGACCAAGGTAAAGTTGCCGATTTCAAAACCAAAAACACCGTTGGAAAGGTAATTTTCTGTAGATGTGGAGAGTTTTTATAGTTTCGAAATTGGTTGAAAATTTTCTTTTAAAAATTTCCATATTTGTTAATGGTTGTTTTTGCAACCTTCTCAATTCAAGCGTTTCGCATTTTGTTTTACTTCGTATTTGAAATTAAGCTTTGTGTTCAATCTCAGGGGATTGATTAGAGCGGCACAGCGTGCACCGGAGAAACTAAGTCCACAATAAATAAAACCGATTGGGATTTCGTATAATTCAAATAGTTCTTTTATTGAAGTAATTCAACGTATTAATGCAATACAACGACAATTTTGACCCCGAGTGGCTTATGAAACGGAAAATTGAAAATGCAGGTGCGATGCGGCTGCGGCGTTCGTAATAGAAGAAGTGAAAAAGAATTTTAATTGCGGACACAGGTCACCCCATGGCTCGCTTAAGCTGAGATCCCACGATTGCCGCAAATGGACCAATCTGGAACAATTTTTATTGTGCTGTATTGGAGCACAATAAAAAAATTGTCTCAATCAAATTCTGTACAGTCACACGGATGCCTCTTTTTATACAATTCTGATTGCCGCAAGTTGGCGAAAAGCAATATAGTGACAAACATTGCCCCAAACTTATCACACGATTGTTCGAGCATGCGGCAATTGTGACCATAAGGTGTTGCGCTGACTTCTAAATTCTGTTTTTTTCTCTGTTGTGTAAAAATGGCGTATTCTTAATAAAAAAAAAAATAAAACAATTGTATCTGCTTTGTATATTGCGGGCTCATTGTGTGCAAATTTTTTTGTTGTTTGAAAGCAAAGAAGCAAAAAGTTGTGTCCAATGAAAACTCACGCATTCATTTAGAAGTTTGAGTGTATAGTTTTTTATTTTTCGACGATAACTGCAACGTTCTATGTGGAGTTCAAGTTGCAACAGTTTTCGTTTTAATTTTGTTACGTAGAGGTTTTTTACTCATTACAAGTAAATTGGTACAAAATAGTTATGTTTGTTTAAATGAAAGCTGCGAATTTACATAATTTATGTTTTGAATGAAATTTTATAATTATGTGTACAGCTCGCAAGAAAAGATAGCACCTTAACATTTTGATCAGTCTTGACTTTTTTCTTCTGTTTGTTTAATGTTAATTTTTTCCTATAAAGCCATACCTCACTGTCTAGTAAAAACCACTTAAGTCCAGTTTCCAAACTTTATACAAAAATTATAAACATTTCTTA